>NC_056578.1:291110-308560 GCF_018340385.1 Cyprinus carpio | reverse complement strand
ACCTGGCAAAATTTCAAAAAACAAAAATCAACTTAACCACTAACAAAATATTTTGGCTATTACCGAGTTTGCCCGGCATTTGCTGTGATGCGGTTATTTTCACACACCGCCACAGCACCACGAGTCGCAGGAGGATGTGGGAACAAGGGCAAATGGTAGAAGAGCACCAGTAAACAAAAAAAAAAAAAAAAAAAAAAGGAACACTATGAGCAGAACCCTTATGTGTGTGTGCGATTTGGAAAATTTTTAATTCATGTTTCAATTATGTGCAATATAATTTTAATGTGTTTACATTTTTGATTCACCGACTTATTATTTTTCGATCCATGACCCACATTGTTCTTTATTTAAAAAAAAAATTGCATTTGTTTTTTCGGTTTGTTGCGTTAATGTTTTTTACAATGTTGTGTGATTTTTGATTTATGCTTATTATTTTTTCGATCTGTGGACTGCTATACTTTGGCAGGATTCTGATCCCATATTGTGCAAACTTCTATAGCTAAAACTGTAAATTCTACTCCTTGTTACAAGTATGGTAGAACTTCTACCAGAAAAGACTGCTTTGTAAGTAATCTTCCCGATTTATCCCAATTCCCTAGCATATCAAAACCTCAGAACAACTTGATGTAACAGAAAACTATGGACTCTCTCTTTTCTAGCATTTTTAGATACAGTTTGCTCCTTTATGCTTAAGGAGATTAAGGAAAACAGGGACTGACCACCGTGGTATAATGAGCACACTCGCACCCTATAGACAGCAGCCCGGAAAATGGAGCGCAGCCTGAGGAAAACAAAACTAGAGGTTTTTATATATGACTAATAAATGATTACCCAAACTCACCATCTTCTCATTCATCTCACTCTCCCACATAACAAATAACACTTAAACTATGTCAAAACCAAAGAATATACTTAAACCACTGACAAATAGATCAAACCAAAAAACATCCAATAGAACACAGCTTTCGTCAAACGGCTGCTGGCCCTGCTGGGCTCCTGATGCGCACGGAGTTCACCACCACATGTCTCATTCTGGTTCACACTTCTTATATACTCTAGCAGAAGCCATCAGATTAACAGGGAACAGGTGTGCAGGGGCGGAGCCTAACACTCAGAAGAGAAAAGACTAATCAGATCACAAACAAATACACACAAAATACAAATACAAAACACTCATGCAGCTTAGGCCGTAACACTTCTCCCCCCTAAAGAAGGATGAATCAGATTTTTTCTCTCTCTCCTTCCTTAAAAGGACAAGGAAAAACTGATTCTGAATAAACATACAATAACCTAAACCAATCCCCGAGACAAAGTGTCTGCAACCATGTTGTCAGATCCTCTTTTGTGATGGACCTCCAAATTATACGGCTGAACTGTTAAAGCCCACTGCATCAGTCGTTGATTATGGTTATACATTTTACTCAGAAATACCAACGGATTATGATCCGTATAAACAACGACTGGACAAGAGCTGGAACCCACAAAAACGTCAAAATGTTGCAACGCCAACAACATAGCTAAAGTTTCCTTTTCAGTAGTTGAGTAATTCAACTGATGACGGTTAAACTTTGCTGAAAAGTATGACACTGGGTGACCGATTCCATCAGCACCCTCCTGTAGCAGGACAGCTCCTATTCCAACCGCACTAGCGTCCACCTCAAGCTGGAACGGACGAGTCACATCTGGGGCAGACAGCACAGGTGCACTGTATAGAAGAGATTTCACAGAGAGAAATGGCTTCTGGCACTCATCAGTCCAACTGAAACAAACTTTTAGACTACACAGTTGAGTTAAGGGGGCAAACAACACTCAAAGGACGAGACATTTTTGCAAAAACATTGATAGTATCCAACCATCCCCAGGAATCTACGCAGCTCTCTCCTCGTAGTAGGTACTGGATAGCTAAGGACAGCGGCCACTTTTCCATCCAATGGCCATACCTGACCATTCCCCATCTGCTTCCCTAAATATGTGACAGAAGCCTTAACAAATTCACATTTCTTGAGGTTTAATGTTAAGGAAGCAGCTGCTAACGTCGAAACACATTGTATAAGGTCAACAGGTGTTCATCCCATGTAGACGAATAAATAACTACATAAAACTACATAATTGTTTTCTTTACAATAAAGAAAACAATAAACAGCAAACTATCGTCAGGACTGGCGCTAAACACAGCCCTGCTGGCTCACTCTTTCTAACCGGAGAATACGTAGGATCACCCCAATCCGCTCCACAAAATCCAATTAGATCAATCAAATTGACCAATCAACCTTAAAAGAAAAATCGGGACAAGACCCCATTTATGTTACGAACCCCAGTTATAAGATGCTCGGTGAGAAAGGGGTCCGCAAGATAAAAGGAAACACAAGGCAAAAAATGAGCAATTTAACCATTATTATATGACTAATAAATGATTATCCAAACTCACATCTCTCATTCATCTCAACTCTCCACATAACAATAACACTTAAACTATGTCAAAACCAAAGAATATACTTAACAAACACTGACAAATAGATCAAAACAAAAAAACATCCAATAGAACATAGCTTTCGTCAACGGCTGGCTGGGCATCCTGATGCGCACAGAGTTCACCACCGATTGTGTTGTTCTGGTTATTAACCGTCTTATATACTCTAGCAGAAGCCATCAGAGCAACAGGACACAGGTGTGCAGGGGCGGAGCCTAACACTCAGAAGAGAAAAGACTAATCAGATCACAAACAAATACACACAAAATACAAATACAACACTCATGCAGCTTAGGCCGTAACACTGGGTATTTATTCAATACAGTGGCTAAATTAATGAAAAATAAAGCATCAACAAGTGTTGAAAATTTCCCAACAGCATAGCAGTTATGACTTTATGAACTACTTTACTTCTAAGATCGATACTATTAGAGATAAAATTGTAACCATGCCGCCGTCAGCTATAGAATCGCATCAGATAGCATGCTATAGATCGCCTGAGGAACAATTCCACTCTATTCTATCTAAGCTCCTAAAAGAGGTGCTTCCAGAAGTCATAGATCCTCTTCTGACTATTATTAATTCATCATTGTCATTTAGATATGTCCCCAAAACCTTCAAACTGGCTGTTATTAAGCCGCTCATCAAAAAAATACAACTTGACCGGAAAGAACTAGTTAATTACAGAATGATCTCAAATCTCCCTTTTCTGTCCAAGATACAAGAAAAGGTACTCTCCTCACAATGATATTCCTTCTTAAAGAAAAATGGTATCTGTTAGGATTTCCAGATTTAAACCGTATCATAGTACTGAGACTGCTCTCCTTAGAGTTACAAATGACCTGCTCTTATCATCTGATTGTGGTTGTATCTCTCTATTAGTGCTATTGGATCTTAGCGCTGCATTTGACACTACTGAGCACAACATTCTTTTGCATAGTCTAGAAAACTTTGCTGGCATTAGTGGAAGTGCATTAGCATGGTTCAAATCGTACTTATATGACCGCCATCAATTTGTAGCAGTGAATAAAGAGGTATCATATCGATCACAAGTGGAGTATGGAGTACCTCAAGGCTTAGTTCTAGGGCCGTTACTCTTCACGCTTTACATGTTACCCTTGGGAGATATCATCAGGAAACACGGTGTTAGCTTTCACTGTTATGCTGATGATACTCAGCTCTATATTTCTTCGTGGCCCAGCGAAAACATTCAAATTTGAAAAACTAGCGGAATGCATAGTTGATATAAAAACTGAATGACGAGTAATTTCTTACTGCTAAATTCTGAAAAAACAGAGGTGTTAATTATAGGACCTTGTGTCGAGTGGGGTGGGGCCGAGAGCCGTGGGAACGGAGCGAGGCCGGTGGAGTGATTTGGGAAATGAGCGACACCTGCTCCACTCACCGGTCTCGAGTCCCATGGAGGAGATTGGGAGGATACAAAAGAGGAGCGACGACAGTGAAGGACGAGAGAGGACCAGGCCTGGGTTTTATTTTGTGGTTTGGTTTTTGTTTGTTTGTTTCTGTTTTGGGTTTATTTTGTAATTAAAGTTTTATTGGAATGTTCGCCGGTTCCCGCCTCCTTCTTCCCGTGATTATGGAGTTTTTATATTGTTACAGACCTATAAAACTCTGCATGTAATAACCTAGAACGCTGTCTAAGACTTGATGGCTGCTCTGTCAATTCATCGTCATCAGTTAGGAACCTAGGTGTGCTATTTCCTTAGAAAGCCACGTTTCTAGCATTTGTAAAACTGCATTTTTCCATCTCAAAAATATATCTAGATTACGACCTATGCTCTCAATGTCAAATGCAGAAATGTTAATCTTTGCGTTTATGACCTCAAGGTTAGATTATTGTAATGCTTTATTGGATGGTTGTTCACGCTTAATAAACAAACTCCAGCTGGTCCAAAATGCAGCAGCTAGAGTTCTTACTAGAACCAGGAAATATGACCATATTAGCCCGGTTTTTTGCACAGGCTTCTTGTTAAACATCATATAGATTTTTAAAATCTTGCTTACACTGCGTTCTCAAACTCTATTGAATATCAAAATCAACTGCGGGCAGCAGATCCTTTTCCTATTTAGCGTCTAAACTCTGGAATAACCTACCTAACATTGGTCGGGAGGCAGACACACTCTTGCAGTTTAAATCTAGATTAAAGTCCCATCTCTTTAACCTGGCTTACACATAATACACTAATACACTTCTAATATTCAAATCCATTAAAGGATTTTTTGGCTGAATTAATTAGGTCAACCGGAACCGGGAACACTTCCCATAACACTCGATGTACTTGCTACATCATTAGAAGAATGGCATCTATGCTAATATTATTCTGTTTCTCTCTCTTATTCTGAGGTCACCGTAGCCACCAGATGCAGTCTGTATCCAGATCAGATGGTCACTGCAGTCACCTGGATCCAGTATGTATCCAGACCAGATGGTGGATCAGCACCTAGAACGGACCTCTACAGCCCTGAAAGACAGCGGAAACCAGGACAACTAGATGAGGGCCAGATACAGATCCTCTGCAAAGACCTTGTCTCAGATGACCACCGGGACAAAACCACAGGAACCAGTTGAGTCCTCTGCACAATGTGACCTTTGCTGCAGCCTGGAATTGAACTGCTGGTTTCATCTGGCCAGAGGAGAACTGCCCCCCCCCCCACTGAGCCTGTTTCTCCAAAGGTTTTTTTCTCCATTCTATCACCGATGGAGTTTTGGTTCCTTGCCACTGTCGCGTCTGGCTTGCTTAGTTGGGGACACTTCATTTCCAGCGATATCATTGACTTGATTGAAAATGATGGCAAAGATACTATTTAAACTGAACTGAGCTGGATGATGACATCACTGAATTCCATGATGAATTGCCTTTAACTGGAAAATGAGTGTTTACTATTGTCATTTTGGATTTTTGGCACACTATTTTCCTAATTAATGTTGTTCAGTTGCTTTGACAGTCTGTATTGTTAAAAGCGCTATATAAATAAAGGTGACTTGACTTGACACAACGCATACGCACTGCAGATGGAGTATGTGTGAAACAGGCGTATGTTTCCCATCATGTTCTGGAAATAAATCATGAGACTGCAGAGGCGTTTTTGCTTTTTTTTTGCCAAGATCTTGCGAGAGATCATGGAAACCTATCCAATGTAAGTATTAATATAATAATTAGATATTACATATATCTCTAAGAAGGAATATAATTGTGAGGATAGTACATTTTTCAACATTTGCAACTGCTTTTTATCATTTAATTAGAAGCACCACAAATTAAAATTATGTCATGTTATATGGACAGACATTGATTTTAAAATGCAAAATATTTCAAATTAAAATAAAGCTGTGTAAACACTTGCATTTTTACAACACTATAAGTGTGTCCCATCATGTAATGAAAAGTTCTACACACACTTGTGGTCTTTATGCTCACTTGAACACTAGGGCCAAATACAGGAAATATGTGATGGATGTTGTAAGTTGTAAAGTGCAAAGGTGTGGGTTTTTGGTCAAGGCAAATTAAGTCAGCAGTTCTCAATTCCAGTCCTCATGCCCCCCTTCTCTGCACATTTTGTATGTTTCTCTTATGGCTTCAAATATTTGTTCTTTTCAAAAGTAAGTGCCCTGCAAAGTGGACATCACAGGATATTCCACCATGATTCCAGTTCTAAGCGAACGTATATGTTCCATTCAAAGTGCATTGAAGTGTTCAATATGTGAATTTTGATTGTATTTATTTGTATGTTTAAATGATGTCACACTTGTCCACACACAAATCCATGAATGAATGTACTGAAGTGAAGTAAACTTCAACAGATTTTCCCTGCACAGGGAGTAGGGAGCAATGAACACTGTGTAGGTACCATGTCAGTGGGAACACAGTTCATGCACCGAGCTCAGGGGCACGTTCAAGCTCAAACCGGTGTGTGCAACGTTTTGCTATGGTTTTCCGGTTTGAACAACTTGTTTCCTGGAAATGGTGTGCAATGGGTTTTTTGAGATAAGTTTTCTATTGCTTGGTGGGTGTGTCAAAAATGCAAGCCCGATCAGCATTTATATAATATATGTGTGGGCACGTGATGATGATGCAGAAGGGCACTTCAAGAAACAGTTGTTTGGTCCCCTACACCCGTCAACCCTTCGAAGCTCTCATTCTGGAGGGTAAACCCTTTGAAGGAATTAGGGCATAGGGATGAGCCCTTTTGAATGGAATGCAGGGAGTGTGTTCAACAAACCACAGTTTCCGTTTAAAAAACGTTTTGCACCATTTTGTCGGGGCTGAACGCAGCTTACATCTAACAAGCTGATTATTTGAATCAGGTGTGTTAAAGAGAGACATGCAAAATATGCAGACAGAGCTGGGGGGCGCGAGGACTGGAATTGAGAACCGCTGGATTAAGGTGTGTGCATGTCTACACTGCACTTCAATAATGCGACTAAAAAAGGGGTATACCACATATGTTAATTCGATTAGTGTTTACTTAGATTATGACATGTTAACAGCAGCTGTTCATCATTGATGGTCTATCACCACATAATTATCTCCTTAAAGCCAACACTGCTTCAATGCTTCAGTAGACTTTTTGCTCTAAATGAATGGTTATTGTCATGGTGTAAAGAACAGAAACTGCTCTTTGTTAATAATTGGAATCTTTTCTGGGAGCGACCTAGGCTTTTTTCGCGCTGATGGCCTGCACCCCAGCAGAGTCGGAGCGGAACTCCTTTCGGACAACATCTCCAGGACTCTACTCTCCATGTGACTAGTAAGCCAACTCTCAAATAACTGCTATGATAGCTTTTGTTCTACCCGCTTAAATGCTAGAAGTACTTGCGCTGTCCAATCTATTAAGACTGTGTCTGTTCCCCGAATAGTGAGGTCAAAATATAAATTTAATGTAGGATATAGAAAAAATCTTATCGTGATTAAACCAGAAAAAACATAAAATAAATGAACAAAAACTATTTTTAAAGTTTGGGCTCATAAACATTAGATCACTCACACCCAAAGCAGTTATTGTAAATGAAATGATATTATGTTATAGTTTTTATGTACTCTGCTTGACTGGAACCTGGCTAAAACCAAATGATTATATTGGTCTAAATGAGTCTACTCCATCAAACTACTGTTATAAACATGAGCCCCGTCAGACTGGTCGTGGGGGAGGTGTTGCAACATTATATAGTGATATTCTCAATGTTACCCAGAAAACAGGATACAGGTTTAAATCATTTGAAATACTTATGCTTAAAACATTATTTTGTGATATTCTAAATGTTTCTATTGTATCTGTTTCTCTGGCTACTGTGTATAGACCACCAGGGCCATATACAGAATTCCTAAAAGAATTTGGAGATTTCCTCTCCGACCTGTTGGTTACCGCTGATCAAGCGCTAATTTTCGGAGATTTTAACATTCATATTGATAATACAAATGATGCATTAGGACTTGCATTTACTAACTTATTAAACTGTTTTGGAGTAAAGCAAAATGTCACCGGGCCCACTCATTGTTTTAATCATACGCTAGATTTAATTATATCGCATGGAATCGATCTTACTGACATAGATATCGTACCTCAAAGTGATGATGTTACTGACCATTTCCTTGTATCGTGCATTTTGCGTATTGATGACAATAACTATATAGCTTTGCGTTATCGTCCAGGCAGAACTATTGTTCCAGCCACCAAAGACAGATTCGCAAATAACCTGCCTGATTTATCTCAACTGGTCTTTGTTGGTATAATTACACATGAACTAGACAAAATGACTGGCAACATGGGCACTATCTTCTCTAATACATTAGCAGCTGTTGCCCCCATCAAATTGAAAAAGGTTAGAGAAAAACGTACTGTGCCATGGTACAACAGTAATACCCACGCTCTCAAGAAAGAAACTCGTAGTCTTGAGCGCAAATGGAGAAAAACTAACTTGGAAGTTTTTAGAATTGCGTGGAAAAAACAGTATGTCCAGCTATAGACAGGCTCTAAAAACTGCAAGGGTCGAGCATATCCACAAACTCATAGAAAACAACCAAAACAATCCAAGGTTTTTATTTAGCACACTGGCTAGATTAACAAATAACCAGATGCCACCCGATCTAAATATTCCCTCACAGTTAAATAGTAATGACTTTATGAATTTCTTCACTGATAAAATAGATAACATCAGAAATACAATAACAAATGTAGATTCCACAGCATCTAATACTTTAGTTTTATCCATCGCACTCAAAGATAAACTGCAGTGCTTTACAACTATAGGACAGGAAGAGCTAAATAAACTTATCACTGCATCTAAACCAACAACATGTTTATTAGATCCTGTACCCACTAAATTACTGAAAGAGTTGTTACCTGTAGCAGAAAAACCGCTTCTCAATATTATTAACTCGTCGTTATCTTTAGGTCATGTCCCAAAACCATTCAAGCTGGCGGTTATTAAGCCTCTTATTAAGAAACCACAACTAGATCCTAGTGAACTGGCAAATTACAGACCCATTTCAAATCTTCCCTTTATGTCAAAAATTTTAGAAAAAGTTGTGTCTGCTCAATTGTGCTCCTACCTGCAAAAAAATGATCTCTATGAAGAATTTCAGTCGGGTTTCAGGCCCCATCATAGCACAGAAACTGCACTTGTTTAAATTACAAATGACTTGCTTCTTGCTTCAGATCAAGGCTGCATCTCATTGCTAGTTTTACTTGATCTTAGTGCTGCGTTCGACACCATAGATCACGACATACTCATAGATAGATTACAAAACTATACAGGTATCCAAGGGCCGGCTTTAAAATGGTTTAGATCCTACCTGTCCGATCGCTACCACTTTGTTTTTCTAAATGGGGAGTCATCTCATTTATCACCAGTAAAATATGGAGTGCCACAAGGATCTGTCCTAGGTCCTCTGCTATTTTCAATATACATGTTGCCCCTTGGTAATATCATTAGAAAATACGGGATTAGTTTCCACTGTTATGCTGATGATACTCAACTATATATCTCAATAAGACCAGGTGAAACTTCAAAACTATCTAAGCTAACAGAGTGTGTTAAAAATGTAAAAGATTGGATGACCAATAATTTTCTCCTATTAAATTCAGATAAGACAGAGATATTACTTATTGGACCAGAAAGCATTACACAGAATCTCGTAGATTACAATTTGCAATTAGACGGATGTACTCTTACTTCCTCTACTGTCAAAAATCTGGGTGTTATATTAGACAGTAACTTGTCTTTTGAAAATCATATTTCCCATGTTACAAAAACAGCATTCTTCCATCTTAGAAACATTGCCAAGCTACGAAACATGTTACCTGTTCCTGATGCAGAAAAGCTAGTTCATGCATTCATGACCTCTAGACTGGACTATTGTAATGCACTTCTAGGTGGTTGTCCTGCATCCTCAATAAACAAGCTACAGGTAGTCCAAAATGCAGCGGCTAGAGTCCTTACCAGGTCAAGGAAACATGATCATATTACCCCAATTTTACAGTCTCTGCACTGGCTACCTATTAATTTCCGTATCAGTTACAAAATATTATTACTTACTTATAAGGCCCTTAATGGCTTAGCTCCTGCATACCTAACTAGTCTTCTACCACGCTACAATCCATCACGCTCCCTAAGGTCACAAAACGCTGGACTTTTGATAGTACCTAGGATAGCAAAGTCCACTAAAGGAGGTAGAGCTTTTTCGCATTTGGCTCCCAAACTCTGGAATAGCCTTCCTGATGATGTTCGGGGTTCAGACACACTTCCTCTGTTTTAAATCTAGTTTAAGTATATGCACTTTTTGCCTATTATTTTACGTATGCATCTCATAATTTTGGACTGCAGTTATATCTGATCAAATGCTTATTATTATTCTTTAGCTTGGGTTAAACTAATTAATTTTACTTGGCTGGAACAGCAGCTACGCTAATTATGTCTCTATTTGTTTCTCTGTTTTGCCACAGGATTTACATCACGTGGTAACTAGGATTTACATTAGCTCCAGTTTGGATCCAGAACACCTGAGAAGAGATGATGCCAGCCCCTCAGAGGACCTCAGATGATGCTAACCCAGAGACTACATACAGAACTACCACATTTTGCTCTAAGTTTGATTGCATAATTGCTGTTAATAGTGTTAATCGTCTGTTTGTTTACGTCTTTTATTGATTTTTCTGAACATTTCTGCTGTATACTCATAAACTGAAAGTCACCACTGATAAGCTACTACTAAATATTGTAGAAACTTAATTTTTTGTAAAGTTGCTTTGCAATGATTTGTATCGAAAAAAACGCTATACAAATAAAATTGAATTTGAATTGAATTGAATTGAATGCAACTTAAACTCTGTAGTGTGGAAACACATAAACACTGAACAGTGTGGGGACTTTGCTGTGAACTATTACATAAAACTTGCCTGTTTTATTCATGTATGACTGATGCATATGATATGAATCACATTAAGTTTATTGATTTGTTTATGTTAAAACTATGTACTCTAAATGGATGGAAAATTGTTATGCAATTGAATTACATAAAATGTAAATTTAGACTGACACACATTTTTTTTTTTTGAGTGTATAATAAATCCGCTTAAAACTTAAATTAATTGCTAATTACAATATTCTTGACATTGAAAAATGCAAAGCCTGTACACATTCTAGAATAAAATAATTTTGAATCGTTTAAAAAAACTGTTACATATTTTATTTATGTATCAAAACTTTTATGTCATTTTGCTGGCTAGGCTGTTTCCTTGATCTTAATTATATGATGTCATTACATTGTTGTCTTGCTGCCAGCCAGTCACTGCATTGCTGATCATGATTTCCATTATCGATATATCTGCCCTTTCCAATCCAGACAGAAATCAGTTTGGAGAAGATCAACAGCAGTTCAGACTATGAAAAGACAATGCAGAAAAGCCGAGCGGATGTGGCGGAAGACGAAACTTGAAATTCACTATACCATCTATAAAGACAGCCTTCATGCTTTTAATGTGAAACTAGCCACAGCTAGACAGAAATTCTTCTCAAACCTTAACTTAAACAACACTCGTACTCTTTTTGCCACTGTTGAGAGACTGACAAACCCCCCAAGTCATATTCCCAGTGAAATGCTCTCAGTTAGCAATGCAATGAGTTTGCTTCCTTCTTTTCTGAGAAGATCATTTATATCAGGAAGGCGATTAGCACATCCTCAAGTAATGCAGAGGTCAGACAGATCTGGACGCAATATCAAAAAGATACTATGTCTATTTTTGAAGCAATTGATAGCAAAATTTTGGAAGAAATAGTGCAGCACCTAAAATCGTCAACCTGCTATCTTGACACACTTCCCACATCTTTTTTCAAAAGTGTGCTTAACTGTTTAGAAGCAGATCTCTTAGAAGTGGTGAATGCCTCACTTCTTTCTGGGACATTTCCAAACTCCCTTAAAAACTGCAGTTGTAAAGCCCCTCCTGAAAAAGAGCAATCTTGATAACACCATTTTGAGCAATTATAGACCAATATCTAATCTTCCTTTTATAGGCAAAATTATAGAAAAGGTAGTTTTTAATCAGCTGAACAAATACTTAAACTCAAATGGATACCTGGACAATTTTCAATCTGGTTTCCGACTGCATCATAGCACAGAGACAGCACTCAATAAGATAATAAATGATATTTGCTTTAATTCTGATTTTGGCAAAATATCAGTGCTGGTATTGCTAGATCTCAGTGCTGAGTTTGACACTGTCGATCATAACATATTTCTAGAGAGACTGGAAAACTGGGTCGGGCTTTCTGGGATGGTACTCAAATGGTTCAGGTCATACTTAGAAGGGAGAGGTTATTATGTGAGTCTAGGAGAGCATAAGTCTAAGTGGACATCCATGACATGCGGAGTCCCACAAGGCTCAATTCTGGCGCCGCTCATGTTTAGCATGTATATACTCCCACTAAGTCTGATAATGAGAAAGAACCAAATTGCCTATCACAGCTATGCTGATGATACCCAGATTTACCTAGCCTTATCGCCAAATGACTACAGCCCCATTGACTCCCTCTGCCAATGTATTGATGAAATTAATAGTTGGATGTGCCAGAACTTTCTTCAGTTAAACAAGGAAAAAACTGAAGTTATTGCATTTGGAAACAAAGATGAAGTTCTCAAGGTGAATGCATACCTTGACTCTAGGGGACAAAAAACTAAAAATCAAGTCAGGAATCTTGGTGTGATTCTGGAGACATACCTTAGTTTCAGTAGTCATGTCAAAGCAGTAACTAAATCAGCATACTATCATCTAAAAAACATTGCAAGAATTAGATGTTTTGTTTCCAGTCAAGACTTAGAGTAACTTGTTCATGCCTTTATCACCAGCAGGGTGGACTACTGTAATGGTCTCCTCACCGGCCTTCCCAAAAAGACCATTAGACAGCTGCAGCTCATCCAGAACGCTCGTGCCAGGATTCTGACTAGAACCAGAAAATCTGAGCATATCACACCAGTCCTCAGGTCCTTACACTGGCTTCCAGTTACATTTAGGATTGATTTTAAAGTACTTTTACTCGTTTATAAATCACTCAATGATCTAGGACCTAAATACATTGCAGATATGTTCACTGAATATACACGTAAACCTAACAGACCACTCAGATCATTAGGATCGAGTCAGTTAGAAATACCGAGGGTTTACACAAAACAAGGGGAGTCCGCCTTTAGTTACTATGCCATCCGCAGTTGGAATCAGCTTCCAGAAGAGATCAGATGTGCTAAAACATTAGTCACATTTAAATCTAGACTCAAAACTCATTTGTTTGGCTGTGCATTTGTTGAATGAGCACTGTGCGATGTCCGAATTGATTGCACTGTATTTTACATATTCACTGTATTCTATGTAAAATCATTTTCTATTTTTAACTGTTTTAAATTCATTTTAAATAAGTCAATTTTTAAATCATTTCCAATGTTTTAAAATTGCTTGTTTTTATGTTTTTTAAAATTGCTTGTTTTATCTTTGTTGTTATTTTTCTTCATGATTATTTTACCTTCTTTTATGTAAAGCACTTTGAATTACCACTGTGTACGAAATGTGCTATATAAATAAACTTGCCTTGCCTTGCCTTGCATTAATTTAGTGTAAGATTACCAATCTCTGTTTGTTCACTTGGATATTGCTGTCCTCTTTTTTAATGCCTTCTTTTTCCCCCTTTGTCTTTTCTGTTCTGCGCCCCAGAGCCTTTCTCTCCTCTATTCATTGTGGTGATGTGACTCTGTGACAGTAATGTGTCAAGGGTGAGCATTTGATATGTACTCAGCTATAATAAATACATTTTTGAACTCATTAAAAATGCTAAAATGTTTTTTTTTTTTTTTTTTCATTAAATAATTTTTAACAACTAAGTTTTGATTATTTATAACGTTTTATTAAAGATTTTCAACAATTCTTGATGGAACTGAGACTCAAACCCACAACCTTCAGGTTAAAAGTTTGACTCTCTAACCATTAGGCCACGACTGCCCCTAGAGAGCTAATAAGTGCACCCAACATGGGGCTCGAACTCACAACCCTGAATTTAAGAGTCTCATGCTATACCGACTGAGCTAGCCACTGATCCCATACTCCCATACAGTGTGTAGTGAACACACACCTGGATCAGTGAACAGCATCAGGTTGACTAATTTACAGAATTTATCCAATAAACAAATTCTGAGGGGGCAAATATACTATAAACTTTGACAGAGAGAGAGAGAGAGAGAGAGAGAGCACAAAATAAGGGTTAGGCGTAAAAGACCTGGAATTTGCTTAGGGCTTCCAAATCACTAAGTCTGCCCCTGCTTCAGAGCTTACCTCTGTGTCAGCACTGAGTGCATCTCTCTCCAGCAGACGCTACAGCTGAATGCAGGGCAGATCGCTGAACTTCTCCCCCTCCGCAACCCTCTGAAAGTGGGCTAAAACATAGTCCTCTGCCTGTCAGATCGCGCAGCACCCATGACCTCACGCCGAACAGTAATAAATCTTGGGATGTGCTGGACTGAGAAGGATCCACTTGTTCTTTCCTTCACAGCCCAGAAAAAAGAAAGACTCATTAGAAATGGGAAAGCCTTCATTGCGCTGCTGTGATGCGTTCTGTCTTTGAATGAAGCCTTTAAAAGATGCCGCATCTGAATTGAAGCAGCTTAAGTGTCCTTAATATGTCTGAATTTTTGTTTTTGAATTATTGGTTTTTATGATTCAGTGTTTATTCTGATGTTGGGAAAAAGTCAAGAGATGAGATTGCTGATTGAACAGGTGTTTATTTGAGCTGCTGTTGTTGACATGTTCTTTTATGTTTAGCACAACATTACTGTAGATATTTTATACCCAATCTTCACTCCTTAAAGAATAAAACATATTTCATTGAGCAGAGGCATATAATGTTGGTGCTCACTGATTCAAATTCAAACAGTCATTTCTAATCAGACATGATTAATATATAAATCTCAATATAAGAGAGAGAATTAGCTGAAACAGCATACAGAGATCCTTACAAGTAAAGAATTTGATAAACCTCATATCATACTCAGTTACATTAACTATCTGTGACCCTGGAGCACAAAACCAGTCTTAAGTCGCTGGGGTATATTTGTAGCAATAGCCCAAAAAAACATTATATGGCTCAAAATTATCAATTTTTCTTTTATGCCAAAAATCATTAGGATGTTAAGTAAAGATCATGTTCCATGAACATATTTTTAAATTTTCTACCGTAAATATATCAATACTAAATTTTTGATTAGTAATATGCATTGCTAAGAATTCATTTGACCAAATTTAAATGTGGTTTTCTCAGTATTTAGATTTTTTTGCACCCTCAGATTCCAGATTTTCAAATAGTTGTATCTCGGCCAAATATTGTCAGATCCTAACAAACCATACATCAACTGAAAGCTTATTTATTCATCTTTCAGATGTATACATATATATATATATAAATTTTCAGACACTCGAGGTTTTGTGGTCCAGGGACACATTATATGATAAAATAGAAACCAGTATAAATGCATAGGTAATGTAAGGGAAACAGGTCAATTTAGCTCAAAGGGAATCAATTTAAGATTTTAAAGGGAATTTGAACAGAATCACTGTTTCACGGCTGATCACTGAAACGGCCAGCAATTCACTGAACGAGCCGTTTAACATAAAATCTGTGCTGGATATTAATATCCAAAGTATAGAGAAAACACTATTAATTAGCACAGTAACAAGATCGGCAGTTTAAGACATTAACTTGTAAGCACAAAACACAAGATACTTCTCTTTTCAATATGAATAAGGCTTTATTAGATAAATCTAAGACATATAAACTAATCTAACACATAAGCACATGCACTCACACATTCACACAAGTTGCAGGAGGATAGAAAGTTAGGAAAGAATGAGTTTAAGAGGATGAAAATGTGGAATCCCAAGTTTACAGCAATACGTGAAATTGCATAGACATGAACAACCATCAGTCACTTAATTAACCCTTGCATTGAGTTCCTCAATGAGGTTAAAATTATATTAGATAACACCAGTACAGATGTGAGTCTGGAGGTTACTTGCGTTGCCTGTTTAACGGGGTTCCCTTTTGTTGTCGCTGAAAGGGGGTTTCCCGAGGTTGCTGATTGGCTGGAAGTTCAGTAGTCGTTGAAGTGACGTCTTGGGAAGCCCGTGGTTGGGCATTGGCTGAAGATGCGGAGTTGTGGGCTGGTTGAAGTTTCAGACGGGCACTCAAGGTCATTTTCGGAGACACTACATTACAAAACTTAACTCAGAACACGAAACTCTCAAACGGAAAAGAAAAGAAACTAAAGTAAAAGAACAGAAGTAAAGTTTGACGAGACTAGGTGGTGTTCTTCTCATCGTGGCTAAGTAGCAGCAGGCGTATAGGCCGAAGCACGCTGGAACGGCGCTCGAAGAACGCTAAAAGTGATGACAAAGCATGACTAAAAGCAGCAGCTAAAAAGCAGGCTAAAAGCCGGCATGACTGATAGCAAAAGCTCAACGCAAGCTAAAAGCTAAAAGCAAAATTTGATGGTGTCCTGAGTATTTAAACTGGCCTTTTGGCCACACCTCAAATGTTGTCTTGACCAATTAGATATTGTCTTTTCTCGGGGTGTTGCGATGTTTGTCCTACCCATTCATAAATCATATGTTATCTTATCAAGCACGAGGTCCGAATTTTCCCGCTCTTGCAGGGTATAATTTGGACATGATTCCTATAACAAGAATATGATACATTTGATAAATAACTGATGGTCAGAAACGTTTCAAGCAAGAAGATTCGAAACACACACATACTAAACATGAATATGATCCCTTAAGCTATTCAAGAGTTATTTAAAAAGACATACACAATAAGTGATTAGAAACATTAAAGTCAAATGTGTGGGTTTACATAAATGAAATGGAGTTAAGCAATGGACTGATATCCATTTAGAAGTCTTTTTTGAGTTAATTTTGGTGCATATATCCCTTTGAAGGCATTCTCTGTGCCATTCTGTGGAGTAAGGATATGTCCTTTGAAGACCAGAGAGGTTAACAGGTCTCCTTAGGAATTTCAGTCTGGTTCTGCTAGGTGGGGGGGAAGTCAATCCAACGATCTTGTTTACTCTCATGGATTTACATGTGAGGGTCAGACTGTCCATCTCTTCGATTACTTGCCCCAAATTAGACAATCTCTTCTTCAAATTGAAATTGTCAATAATTGTTCTAATGGTGTTAATGTTGAAAGCTGTTCTCTGAACGAGTTGGTTGGTTATCAGACTGTGGTGCTAGGAGTTGATTTACAGCATCCTGTTGCCTTTCCGAGGAATTTGGCTTCTCTTGTTTCAACCATGCTCACGATCGAATCTTTAATTTGTCTGGTTCAGGCCTCATACGCTACAGTAATGGTGAGTATATGATGCCTTTTGACCATTCATGAAATTCAGTTAGCAATTCTTAAGTTAATTAATGACACACAAACACA
>NC_056578.1:233610-288610 GCF_018340385.1 Cyprinus carpio | reverse complement strand
GAAGTTATAATACAATGCATCATGCTGATGTGTACATAAGAATTATAGAAGTATAATGCTCATAAATGCTCATATCAGATAGAATAGGTTACTGCTCTTTTCTGCATTCTGCAAAGAAGGAATTGCTTGCACTTTTCCAGCAAAGAAGAACTTGCTTATTAAAATAAACCAAAGAACTGCTATATATATATACTGTTAACTGGATGAGATTCCTTAAATTTTGGACAGTTGCACAAGATGACTGACCATACCAGAGATTGCTTATATGCAATTGTGGTCAAAGTTTATAATGCGGTTCTCTTGAGTGTTCATTTTATAGAAGCAACAAGACGACATCTTGGGCAGCTGCCAAAGGGCGATACAACATGAAGAAAGAGGCATTATGGCTGTGAAGAACAGGAAAAGCTGAGGAGCGATCGGCTACACCCCCTGTAAGAGGAATCTGACACTTCTGGGAGGGGCTGGAATGGAGAAAGACTGAGAACATTGCAGACATCTGCCATGAGAGGCAGAGCGGAAGATAACTGCATCCCGAGTCAAAACTCCGATGCCTCATCATATCCTCATCACCAAATGACAGACTGGAAGACACTGCAGAAGGAAAGACACTAAGACAGCCAAGACATGTTCAAATGACTTTCAGAGACTTTCATCTTTTCCCTCGTGGTCAAGGTACTGCATATACAGTGACCACTACAGAGACCGCCTCAGATTTTGATTTGTCATATTAATTTGCAATTTGATTATTCAATGGTCTAATAGCAGTTCTTTGTAAGCTGTTTAACTAACAACAAACTGCTTTCTTTTAATAGCCACCAGTCCAACCCTATGAAAGAAGTTAAATGTTTGCTTGATTTCTCAATCAGCTAAAACTTGGACTGGATTTAGCATAGAGAGGACTTACTGTGAAATGTAGGGAGAGTTTAGACTCTGATGTAAAGACGGAGCTTCTTGTAAAGCTGATAAACAGAGATGTTCCAAGATTCCTTAAAACATAGGGGAGTAGAGGGCACAAAGTGTCCAAGATCAAAATATGAATTGTAAAGCAATGATACTAGTCACTCCATCTTGGTAAATATAGATTTCTTAGGGCTGAATTTAAGTTTTAAAATTCCAAACTTGTCAAATTACAAATGCTGTCATACCCAGAGAAAGCAGTTACATGATGTAAGTGTTTTTGGCCATGGATCCAAGATTATGTGGAGATCTCCAATCTTTAAGAGCAGCTCATGAGCAATAGAAAAAACTAGTAAAGACAAAACTAAAATACAGAGATAATTTATTAGAAATTAAGAAAATTAAGAAATTAAAAAGAAAATTAAATTAAAATTAAAATTGGTTCTTTCAATAATGGCATGCCTAGGCCTAAAAGATTATTTTGACAAAATAATGTAAAAGTTTGGGGTTATGAACGCGATGAGGAATTCAACCCCATTGTGATGGACATCATCCAACGGTTTTAGTCAAACGTTTAGACACTGTTGCAAGGGGAATGCCACAGTGCCTACGTTGAGTAGCTTCTGTCGTTACCGAAATTGTTTTATTCGAGAAAGACTTGGTGGTATTCCACCCTAGAAACTGACATTCCCCATTCAATTCACTGTCTGTGGAGGCAGTGACAAAAAGAGATGATGCTCTGGCCAGAGGTGGGTGTGAGAGTGTGTGAAAGTGTGTGAGTGATGGTGCACCAAGGCAGACAAACTGCCATGAACAGCGGTTTCAAAATTTTCTAAGTGGGCACACAAGGTAGATTTTGCCCCAGAAAGTAATGGCTATGGATTAATTTGGCTAATTATCCTGGCTTGGGATATTAAGTGGCAGGTAAAGAAAAAGTGCCACACCTGCGCAGGGTAAAAGATGGGAAGGCAGAGCAAGAAGGTTTGCTCTGTCCACCCCAAACTTAACTTTTTATTTTTCCCTTTTCAGGATGTCATGATGGACTTCATCAAACTGATTATGTGTCATATGTATGAAATATATTGTGCTTGTTAACATGTTACATGTGGGCTGAGTGTTTCAAAGAAAAACTGATATTAATAGGTTAAAAGCCTGAATAAAAAGGTCATGTTTCAGAAAGTATTTGATGATAGTGAGATACCTTGAAACAACACAGAAATAATTGAGTTGAGTTGAATTGAACTTTAGTGTATACAGGGGGAAGAGGAAAGAAGTCAGATGGAAAAAAAAAAGAAATAAATGATATTGATTGAAATTGGAATGATATGGGTTCTAGTCCTCTCACTTTACTGGGTGTTATTGGGAAAATAGACAGCCCTCAGTCCACACGATTTTTTCCTCACAGGTCACTACATAAAGGATCGACTGGGTGATGAGTAAATGTGTTGTTTCTAACAAAAGCATTTTTAAGATCTCCTATCACAGGTATAGGTAGTTCTTCTGATATCAAGGATGGTTTACTCCGCTAATCTGGAATGTCTGATGAGACAGCGATATACATGGCTTTGGTGTTCCTTGTCATTGAAAGGAAGAACATCCTGAGTTCACACCAGGTGTGCCTCTAACCCTGGCAGGGGCAGAAGAGTCCCTTAGGGGGACCAGCGAGGAGAATGTGCAAACTCAACTGGTGGCTTAAAAGCCCACTGTTTGCTCCAACTGATTAAGATCCTGCCGGAATCAAGGAAAGATTGAGGAGCAACTCTTAGCAGGGAAAAGAGACTGATTAAATCATCCTGATCCTGACATCATTCTGATACAGCATGGAACGAAGAGATTATGATGTGGTTTACATTTATCAGAAGATTTATTTTTTGTGTATTTGATTGACATTACTGATAATGTTGTTGTTCTAGTAGTTGACTTGAGTTACTGCATAGGTCTATAGCACTGATATAGACTTTAAAAGTTAATTTGTTAGATTAACTTGATTTTTTACATTAGAATTATTAATAACACAAGCTAAAATTAAAAGTGCAGCACAAATGAGACGAGATGAAAAATTGGACCACCTCTAGAAGTCCACCTGACATTATAAACCTGAGAGCTATAGTAAGTCAGCAACCCAGCAGACATCCAGGTGACATTAGGGGTTAGTTCTATTGGCCCGAATCTGACTGTCCTGGTTAAGGTCTCATACATTAAGCATATCCAGTCTGGGATAAAGAGGTATTTTTAGAAACCAAAGATGTGAACAATGTAATGAAAAGCATTTAAATGTTTGCAGTCTAATATATTATGTTTTGATAGAGAATTATGTGTAGGAAACCAGAATTTGTAAGAATAATACTAAAAGTATTAGGCCATGGCTGCTTTAACTGGTAATATGCCTGGCTGTACAGAAAGCTTGCTCACCTGTACATGTTCCCTTGTAAATATGGGTGAGGAAAATTGGCTAGATAATGCAGATAAACCACACATTTGCTAAGAACATGTAGTAGTGACTAGCCAACCATATTGTTAAGATTGAGGCCAAGGAAAAGATACAAGGCTTACAGTTACCTGCACTGCAAAATGAACAGATTATGTTTAAAGGACAAAATGTGTTATAGTGGGAATATTATGTTCCACAAATAACCCTCATAATGAGGCGGATGGTAAATGTTTGATCAAGGTTGATTGATGCTGATTGATAAAGGTTTACTGAATATGTCTAGGAATGCTTAGGAATTATAAGGCAAGGGAAGTAGCGAACACTCAGAATGATTTTTGCCTTGGTTCGCAAGTTGGTAAAGGATGCTCGTGAGTGTGTTGATGAATAGAACTGTTGAATGTGCTGATCTTAAGTGGAATGAGAAAAATGCTGAGCTAATGTTAAGAGAAGGGGAATTGGGCAGAGAGCCTTTATGTTGTTTATTATATAAACAAATGGGGGAACTGTTAGATTATATTATGCTCTCTGCCAGATGTTTTTGTGCCTCTCTGCAATCCCTCCTCCCTTCTTACTCCCTTTTCTTCTGTCTTGCTCCCTCCTCCCTTCTGTGTTCTCTTTCTATACCTCAATGTATGCGCACACATGCATATTTCCTCATGAGTTCAGATGTTCAGACCAGGACGGGGCTATAGGCCTGAAGGTTATTGAGTTCGGTCTGTCCTTCTGCTCAGAGTTGAAGTATCCTTGGCCAAGTGTATGCCCTAATATGTCCAGAACTTCCTGGCCATACTTCCATTCTATATAACATACAGATGTACGGGCTCTAGAGGCAGAAGGAGGGAAACCCCCTTGTTTTCTAGACATTCCTATATGGTGTAGTGTACAATGCTTATTGGATAAACCACTACACCACCCTTTGCAATGCAACTATATAATGTGTGAATGTAATAATAAACGGGGAAGAAGTTTTATGAGCAGACTAAAAGGCTTCATGTTCATTTACTTCTTTCCATGAGCTCATGCATGATATTTTTGTGGAAACCATCATATTTTTAATTTTTTCAGGATTCTTTGATAAACAGAAAGTTCAAAAGTACAGCCTTTATTTGAAATAGAATACACTTGTAACATTATAAATGTCTTTACTGTCACTTCTGATCAATTTAATGCATCACTGATTAAAAGCATTAATGCAACTGGAGTAATGAAATCATAAACAGTACTTTATGTTTGATACACTACATGACAAGAGATCATGCACTTACAAAGCCATAAACCAAAAAACACCTGTCCTCAAGGCATAAGAAAAAGTTATTAAAAGATTCATTCCAAAAATATTAACAAAGTATGAACCGAAATGACGCTCTGATTAAAACTAATAACTACAGCGCCAAACACACCATCACAGTAGATGAGCTCTACATGGCTTTGTTTAGTGACACATAAAACACACAAACAAACATCGCCAAGTATTGCTCCCTCCTTAATTAAAACTATTTAATAAACTCACATACCCCATCAGAATGAGAAAACCAGTGGAAAACCATAGTGATTTTGACAATTGCATGCTTATGTTTATATAAAAGAAACAGCATTTAAACATCCTCCCTTCGCTTCTACAACGATCCCATTAGAGACTGAGGTGGGAAGGCAGTTTATGCTCGAGCAAACTATGGATTTCAAGCCCTCAGTAGAAGCGCAACAAAACACAAATGATGCTAAAGTCTCAAAGATGAAAGATTGAACTGCTTTCATAGAAGTTGTGTATATATTACACTACCGCGGTGACCTGCATAATCGACACAGGAGAATACTGAATTTTGAGAGGTGGCTGATACAGGATCCTTTTACCCATCCAAGCACAAATCGCGGATGTTTACTGGCGCTGTTTGCAGGACTCCCCTCCAGTCAGCCGCCCAGGGACTGAAGGCGCCTCTGGACGGGTTCGTGGCAGGTGCTTGTTGTGGCAGGCGAAAGCAGGACGTGCTCCCAGGATCGGATTGGGCTCCACAATCGCAGCAGAAACACACACAGACGCCGCTCCTCCAGAGTCATGACGCGGTCAGCAGGGCTCTGGGCTTCACAGGCTCGTGACTCAACGTAGGATGTCAGGTTTGTCATCTGACGCAGGATGTCTCCGGTCACTATGGTCTTGTCTCTGGTCAAGATGATCTGCCCAGGAACTCGAGCCTAGATAGCCTTCTCTACCCAGGCGCATCATGGACAAACACATCATTAGGAGGGAATAGAGGAAGTAGAGGTTCAAACTGGTTATGTGTGTGTGTGTGATTTATATACAAAAAAAAAAAACATAAGTTTTTGAAAACAACGTTTTAATCTTCACTATAGGTTTAATCATTTTTAAATTACTGTTAAATTAATCATCAGTAAAAAAAAAAGTTTTAATAAAAACATTTTATATAAAAAAAAAAAAATAAAAAAAAACATTTTTTATGTTTTATTATGTTTTTTTTATTTATATATAATTGTTTATTATATATGTATATTAAATATAATGAGTACCATCAAAAGAACTAAAACACACACACACACAATAATTATTACTAAAACCCACAAAACACAAATAGATACATAAATAATAAAGTGAAAGATAACATTAAAATAATTAACATTAATTTATTCAAATCTGGAAACAAATAGACAGTTACAGGATTTTGACAAATTTCAAGAAAAGTTATTTTAGACATTTCAGACAGATTTCTGCAATATTTAGGGTCAGTAATTACACTGAACATTCACTGATCAAGTGAAATTAAGCATAATTCTGCCCAAATAGTATATTATGGCAAACTAAATGATTACTTGCAATTTTATTTTATTTATTATGATATCACGATTTTTGATTTTTGTCGCCTAAAAAAATATAAATTAATTTTAATTCATCAGGTGTGTGTACAAGTCAGTGCATTTAACTTTGAATAAATTTATATAACAAAAAATGGGTCAGATTTATTTATTTATTTTGTTTTTTGATTAATATTATTTATTATCATTTAATTATTATTTTTTTAGTGTTTAGTTTTTACACATAATTCACTGTTATTAATAAAGAAATGAATATCAGCCGCTGGACCCTGAATATGGTCTCAGACTTTGAACCCCTATACACAAAATCAATAACAACCAATCAGACCAAGTCCATCTATAAATGCAGCTCAACCTCAGTTTAAGGAGTCTTACCTTTTCATACGACAGTAGCTGTAATGTTTTATTGACTGGTGCAAATGAAGACATCTGTACTGGGTGAATAAAACAGAAATCCAAGCAAGTCATCTCACAACTAGTAGTAAACTCAACATTTACCCAAAAGCAGAGGTGAATCTGAGACCTCTGACTGTCACACAAACACTTCATGCTTAAAGGTATACTCCACCCCAAAATGAACATTTAGTCATTAATCACTTACCTCATGTCCAAAGCTCGTTTCATCTTGAACATTAATTGAAGATATTTGATGAAAAACCGAGGCTCAGACTGTTCCATAGATTCAAAGCAAATAAACAGTGTCATCAAGGTCCATAAAGGTATGAGTTACATCAGAATACTCCATCTGCCATCAGATGTGCAATCTAAGCAGGTAAAGTGATAAATTCTTTTGTAAGCAAAGAAAACAAAATAACGACTCTTTATTCAATACTCTTTGTCAGCGGCCCTCCTCTCAGCCTCCATATCACCAGATGCTGTGATGCTCTCTCTGTGCCACAAGGATGTTTCACGTATTTAGCTTTGATTTGGAATAAAACAGCTTCCTTGTGGCGCCGGATGACACAGAAGAGCATAATGGTGATATGGAGAGACAGAGGAGACTGTTGACAAAGGAATTGTTGAATAAAGTCGTTATTTTTGTTTTCTTGCTTACAAAAAGTGTTCCCATCACTTCATATAACCCAGATTCGCACATCTGATGGCAGATGGAGTATTCTGATGACGACTTCATACACCTTTTATGGACCTGGACACTGTTATTTGGGGACAGTCACAGGCCCTGTTTTAATCCAGAAATATCTTAAATTGTGTTCCGAAGACGAACAGATTTTTTGTTTTTTTTGGTCGTGATGGGGGGGTGGTTATTAATGATGAGATTTTTTTTATTGTGTGGTGTATTATTTTTTTAACATGAAACGAATCACAGAAGAACAGCAAAACAATGTCCCGCGAGACAACGCCTGGTTGAACTTATCCATCTTGACATCTCCTCAATCGCTCCACTCCTCCCGAAGAGGCTCCATTCCATGAAGAAGCTTTGACCCCAAATGCTGATGGCCTTCTCCTGCAGTCAATAAAATTCAATATTAGGGACGCTCATCCTCATCATGATCTAGTACCAAAATGATCTCAGCGTTGTTCAAATGTGCTGAAATGTTCTTAAAAGTACTGATGCATAAATCACTTCAGGTTTTATATTTAAAATCAAACAAACAAACAATAAAATTACTTTTTGTTTGCATAATCACCAAAACAATAACATTACTAATGACGTCCGATTTGAATGAAAACACGACTGACACAATTTATCTAACAGCGTGTTCTGCTGTGTTTTCACACAAAACTGAACTACTACAGTATTTATTTATCCTCAGTTGTTCAAATCAAGGTAATCGAATACAGTTTTAATAGACATAAAACACCTAATCAAGTAACACCCTGCACAACATGTAAAAAATGTCCACTGATATTTTTACTTGGCTTAATGAGTATAAACTTGATTTTCTTCATCTGTATTTAAATTCAAAATGACTTAAAATTTCAATAAATGTATCATTAAAGATTGTCAATTTAATAGGGACTGTGATCATTTTAATATTTAATAATAATAATAATAAAATATTTTAATTTCTTATACAATTTCAATTATTATGATGTTAACATTAATTTAATTACATTCTATAATACTAATAACAATTATTTTTAACATACAAGTCACTATCCCTACAGACAAAATAAATAAATAAATAAAAATAAATTACAATAACATAAAGAAATATATTTAATAATAATAATAATAATAATAATAATAATAATAAAAATAAATTTTAATTGCTTATACTATTTCAATTATTATGATATTATTAACATATTAATTCAACTACGTTATATAATAATTAATAATTATTATTTTAACATACATGGGCAGCTCACTATCCCTGATAATAAAATATAAATAAAATGAATGAAACTAAAAATAAATTATACAATAACATAAAAAAATGCCTATACTGTTTCTAGATGATGTAACTAGTTGGAATGCCAAATTCCTAATTTAACTAGCTGACAAATACTTCAAACCGTTCTTAATATTAACCAAATAGCCCAGCTGTGTGTGGTTTTAGGATAACAGCAAAAACCAGTTTAGACTAACCCTTGTAAAGCCTTACTGTTTGCCATAAGCAATTTGATATAAGACGCTGTGACATTTCTGAGGTGTAGTAAATGCCTATTATCAAGAAAGCTCCTTCTTAGTGTAATTGTAGAACAGGTACAGCTTCAGCTGCTGCTTCTGGGTGTCAGAGCTCTGAGTGATTGTTTTGATCAAGTAGAAGGGGAGAAATAACTGCATGCTAAATATCTCAGATGAACTCTTATGGACGGAAGCAGCTCAGCTTTTACTGGATTCTCCATCAATACATGCCTTTAGAGTCTCAAATCTGATCATCAGGATCTTTTCAGGAGCGTTTGTTTCCAGGAAGCTTTACTTTACTCTGTTCCTCAGCGGAGGAATGATCTTCACAACGCCTCCAGAACATCTCACATCTTCTGAGGAGCCTTTATTTCTTCATCTCTCAATCCCCAGCAGACGGAATTGCACGTATCATTTTTTAATCTAATCTTAAGATATATTACTGGAGATATAGAGTGATGACTGATATTTATGTCATTTTATGTCAGTCTATGCTGAACTGTTATAAAGATTTAATTGATTTACATTACAAGCGTTTATAAATTCATACTTTTTGGTCATATATCAGCATCTACACCAAGCTTTTGCTCAGTTTTGGCCTCCTAAAAGTTTTTTTTCCCCCCCTTTCCCCCCCATGTAGACCACCATTAGTTTTCTAAAATACAAAGGTATTCCCTGTGATTTCGAAGCTGAATTTTTAGCATCATACTCTAGTCACACGCATCAGATCAGAACTCATTCGGAATATCTGATTTGCTGCTCATAAAAAACATTATATTTTTATAGATGTTGAATATTTTTTTCACCCCCCACCCCCCCCCCCCTGTGTTTCTTTGATGAATAGAAAGTTCCGAAAAACAGCTTTCATCGGAAATAGAACTCGTTGTAAACATTATAAATGCCCTCTATCATCACTTTTAAAACAATTGAATGCATGCTTGCCATAAACAAAAGTATTAATTTCTATACTTAAGAATAAACAAATATATACAGACTCCACGCCTTTGAATGGCATAGGGTACAACATAACAGAAAGCTTTCATTCCAATAAATCTGATTTTGGATATTTATGTTAACAAAAGAATCCCGAAAAAACAAAATGATTACGTCACACTGAAGAGTGGAGTAATGATGCTGAAAATGCATCTTTGATCACAGAAATAAATTACATTTTACAATATATTCACACAGAAAACAGCTATTTTAAATAGTAAAATATGTTCAACCATTTTTACTGCTTTTCGGTAACTTGAATCAAAATAAAATGAGGTTTGGTGCAGCAGAAGAGACTTTTTTTTTAAAAAAAATTAAAAGTCTTTTGGAATATATCAGACATTACACACACAATTACACACAGGTCACTCCTATGTCTCCTTACGTGTGGACACCCAGAATACTCATTCTGTCCTCTAAAGATATAAAAGGCTCGTTGGAAAACTTCTCCTGTACTCTGTAAGAATCCTCCTCGAAGTCTGCGATTACTCCGTCCATATCCAGCAGGCACTCGCAGGCATGCTCGTGTTAGTGCTCGTGTAGCGCGCTGGCACCGATTAATGAAACAGCCACCGATTCAACAATCCTCTCGGGACATTTTTCACAATCCTCATCGGCACGAGATGCATAATAAACGACCCTTCTAGGCCTTTCTCTTGAAGCGCTTCGTTGGTCACTCGGCAGTGGTGCGCTCGCTCATACAGAGAGGGCTGTGTTTGAGGGGCGACGGTGGCTAGCTTCACTCACATTCTTTCGGGCTTCATCTCGAGTGGTTTGCTCATTGTAACCCAGCGTGTGTTGGGTGGTATTGCTTGGGTCAGAGGGTCTCGAGTTTGTCCAGCTGTCGCTGGCGTTGACATTGCACAGCGGTTGCTGATCCTCGCGTTTCTGCATTTGTTTACAGCTGTGCCAACGCCACTGTGTGTCTAGCAGCTAACTCAGAATCAAGCGCGGCCATATGAATGAAGCGCGAAACGAAGCCCGTTACAACAGTATCTATGATTAACATTACTTTCTCAAAATCATGCTGTACTCGGGATATGATTCAACAGTGTGGCCGGAGGTTAATTCAGCAAAGAGGAGATCACACACAGCACTCGACGATTATGTCCCTCACAGGAACCGCTTTTCCCCGTTGGTCCCGAAGCGAACCGGTCGGCGTTCCCCCGCCCCGGAAGTTAAATCCCTGTTGCATTTTGCTCCCACAGGGGGAATCGATTTACTGAGCGATTGGCTTCTAAAACATTAAAGACAGAACTACTGGAGCTAAGAGGCTTGTAAATCGCTCCCGTGCTTCTGATGCAGTCACCATCCCGCATTATGTCTGCTTATTTTCTAAGCGATCGTGTTTATTTTGTCTAGCGAATTTCCGTGCGTGAAAAAACTGACATTTCACCATGATTCCAATGCGAGGTAGTGGGCTCCAAAACTAAAGCGCCGATTTTGCATAAATTAAAAAAAAACATTATTACCATACACACACAAATCGTCATCTCTATATCAAATAATTTGTTTACTTCTCTGTCGTTTTCAATTTTGGTTATGTTTCGTTTCCATTACGCTCATTCGCTTACAGTCTCGAACTTTTCGATTCAAGATACCTTTTTTGGTTCAAAGCAGAATATATATATTTGTGGCTATAGCCCTACTTTATTTTTAGTTTGTATTTTTGTCTCGCGAAATGATGGAAATATAAGAATTTAACCAACCTATGATACATGACATTACTCATTTTTAACCAAGATTTTATTCTATTTAGTTTTTTTATCAGAAACCTTCAAGATGATAGTTATGCTCCACAGTCAAAAGAGCTTTGTTTTGCGCCGGAAGAATTACTAACACTTTTCATTTTATTCCTTAAAGCCATGTGATGCCTGCGGATCTCTGTTGATTTGTGAAGATCAAACTCAGCTCATAAAGACATCAAATATATGTGTTTGTGAAGTGAAATATGTAAAACACGATCTCCAAAAATAGCATAGCTTTCCTGCATGAAAGACCCCGTTGCCTGAGAGCGCGCTGGAATCGGAGCTGCGGTCACACATCAAACCACGCGATATTTGTGTGGCTGTTGCGCGGTTGACTGAGGGCCCCTCGCTTCTGTACGGAAGAGCTGCTCTCTGACATGGTAATGAAACAAACTCTTCTTAAAAGCGCCAAAACGATGGCTTCAGCTCTGCTATCAGGTCTCTGAATAAACGTGCCCGGCAATCTCTCCAAACCGCTCAACGGACCGCCGTTTACACGGTTTCTCCAACACTCAGGCTAACGAATACAGAAGCTAACTAGCTTAGCACGCTTTAAAAAACCGTTGGGCATGATAAGTTGTTGATACATCAGCAGCAACAAATAGTTATTCTCTTAGGTCCAAGTGGAAATAAAACAACTAAATGCTGCTGAATATCCACACATTCAGTTTATTCCGTAAAAATGATTAGCTTTTTAAACCCGGGAGGTGTCAGGTCAGCTGAGTCATTATAAAATATGGGGAAAAATGCCATAATAACAATACTAATTGCGTTTCTCTGTACGGTAGCCCCTTTTCAATAAGAAGGACAGGTTATTATTATTAAAAAGCTAAATATAAGATCTCAATTGCGCTCATATTTGTATTAACCCTTTAACTGTCACCGTCCCACCTGTGGGACGCTTGGCGCTCTTTTTTTGTTGTTGTCCTTTTTCTCTAAAAATCTTTATTAATCATTATAAATCTATATCATTTGAAAGCTTAGAAGCCAAGATTCATCTTGCTGAAAACCTTTTGAAATCGGATCATTGCGTTACCCTGGAAATGGTACGTTCAAATCTTATGGCGGTATCTTAGTGGGCAGTGTCTAATTACAAAATGCATACGGTCTTTCTAGAATCAACACTTTTTCTAGAAGCTTTGGCAAACCAAACAAATCAGTGGAAAGGTCTGAGTCTAAGGATTCCATTTTTGGGGGTTATTTATGGCCATTGGACGTGAAAATTGACAGAAGAAACTAGAGACAAATCTTAAACAAAAATTCAAAGTTCGTTGATGGCTCCAGTGGCTTGTTTGTGGTATGCCGGCCTAAATTACAATCTCACAGGAACCCCCCTTAAATTTTGTTTCATATCAACTTCAAAGTGGGAACATAATTATTAGACACTATGCTTATAATTTTATACCGTTTTAGAGTAAAAGCTGTTATGTAAAATATTTATAAGAAATACCAAATTATAATAAAAATTGATGTATAGCGGATTTTATTTACAGTACATCTAAACCGTCTATAAAAACTTTGATCACTTTATTTTTTAGTTTTTGAATTCATTTTCCCAAAATCTGCTAATTTCCGTCCTTTAAAAGAGACCAACCTTAGGTTATTTTCCAAAGTGTTCATAAAAATCAACAGTTTAGTTTGGGATTAGCGCACTTTAATGCCCATTTTAAAAAATGGGGGGGACAGTTAAAGGGTTCAACTGATGTGAAATCATGTTTTCATTCACAATGCTTGTGTGTCTCAGGTCAGATGACTAAACTGTGTGAGCTGATCAATAAAAGCTGGCGAGCTTCTGGCCAAGAACTCGCTCCCATCTGGCCACTGTTCCTCGGAGCGCTGGACATCCAGGGAACATTCCCCGGGGTTTCATCTGTCCTTAGCCAGCGACTCGTTGATTCAACCGTGGATTCGTGAAGTCTGTAAGCGTCTATTTGAGAATTACGGTTGCATCTTTTAATTGTTGTTAGCAGGTTTGTGAAGTTTTCCATGCCAAACATCCCTGAGTTCGAGACCCTGTTTTCCCAACTCCAGCGTCTTCATCAGCACCTGCAACGGAGAGCACATCCGATACGCACAGAACCAAGGTAAGAATAAACATAAACACTTCTTCACACCTTGTGCTGGTTTGTAATCGGTGCTTCCTGATTGTTTTGTGTTTTAATCCCAGTTAAAATTCTTGCGTGGTCTGTTTGCAAACAGCTGACATCTGCCCTCGGTAGAAAGAAAACCGGCCGAGTGTCTCTTGGTCGGTTTGGCAGTGTTACCTTCACATGATAAAGCGGACGCTAAAGTTTTTCTTTCACTTTACAGCCTTTGCGTCGGGAATAAGGTATAATTTAACAGTGCCATAGACAAGATGCAGATGAACACAAACTAGCTTACCCTCAGTGCAACGCAAGACCGGTTGGCAGGTGAGTCAGCTGTTTATATTTGAGAGCTGGATGAGGTTCATTTGTTGATATTTATCGTGCTGTTACAGGTAATTAAAAGGAAATAGGTCCCACCAAAATTGCCCATCCAAGATGTAGATGATTTTGTTTCTCTTCATCTTGTTTGGAGAAATGTAGCATTGCATCAGTGTCTCAGCAATGGATGCTCTGCCAGTGAATGGGTTTGCCGTCAGAATGAAGGTCCAAAACAAGCTGATAAAAAACATAACAATTAAATACACAAAGTAATCCACCAACACTCCCGTCCGTCAGTTAACATGCTGGAGAAATACAAAAGCGTGAAACAAATCACATTAAGATATTAAGAGTTTTTTTACTCTTCAAACTAATATCGGAGTCTACAATCCCTTAATAACACTTCCGTCAGTGAAAAAAGGTGTTCTGGTGTGACTCAGGATGAGAGAAAGCTGCAAAGAATAAGCAGCTTTTAAACAGCTCTAAACAAATATATGTGTCTAGGAATTTGATGGGAGAGACTAACGAGGAGATGCCACTTTTTCAAACTGGAGGAAGTGTTATTTATGGATATAGCCTCTATTATATTTGATGTTCAAAAAATTCTCTAATTGTGGATGTGTTCCAGCTTTTTTGTCTTCTCCAGATGTTAACTGATGGACTGGAGTGGAGGGGCTTATTGGGATGTTTTTATCAGCTGTTTGGACTCTCATTCTGACGGCACCCATTCACTGCAGAGCATCTTGTAAGCAACTACACAGTTGCTACAACACTGTATTATTTAAAAATAATTGTATTATTCTACATAGAAATAAATAATGAGGTGAATCTTGTGAAGTAACCAGGAAATTCCCTCACAATACCAAACATAGTAACATAAATAAGTATTTGAAAAAATAAAAGGTTCTTTTTGACTACAGAGGAAGCACAAATGTGATTCTCTGAATGTTGAGGGTGAAACGTCTGTGTCGATTGGTGTTTCTTGTTTTGTGGTAATGATTTGGCCCTGTGTTGTACAGTTATGTCCTATTAGCGAAGTGCTTCAAACCCGCGGTCCCTTCCTGGAGTTAGACAGGATGGATATTTTCAAGGAGAAAGTGAAGCGGACGACGGCAAGCACTTCTGTGTTTTTAACTACTACGGAGGAATGAATCTACACGGGTCTGGTAGGACTTCGAACGGGGCGGCTGTATTTTTTTGAACAGGTATTTATTGATTGTGATTTTTTATATTATCTACTAATGCTGTGACAGTATTGCTAACACCTCTGTAGTTTTGGCCTTTTGGTGTTAAAATTCTCTCTCTCTCTCTCGCCTCTCTCTCTATAGTATATTATATATTTATGTATTTAGTTATTTCTTTTTTGTGAAAATAATTTTACTGAACAGAAGTTACAGCCTATTATATTATAAATGTTTAATGTAGAGAAAAAAAAAAATACAGAATAATCTAGGCATGTTTCAAGAAGAAACGAATATTACACTGACATATTTTTTCTATTTTTATGCAACACAATTACATCGTAATAAACAACAGTATTTACCGACATACATCAAAATAATTTTATTTACATGCCCATATCATCAATTAATGGCATTCTATGATTCAGAATGGAATGCATGTGAGGCGAACTGATTCACAAAAAATGAATCAAATTCTGTTTTTTGCTGTTTAAAACTAGGCATGTTTCAGTACATATGAACAACGATATTTAATCATTTTTTTGTATCCGTTGTATTAAACCAAACCGACAACACTAAAACATTCTGACCACAATCAACAATATTTGATTTGATTAAATTAAGAGAGTGCTATCACTAACGAATAAGACTTGATTCAACGAGGATGAACTGGTGTCAGAAAACATTGGAATCAATTCTGTTGTTTGCTGTTCGAAGTCTTAACGAAAACTTAACAATCAACTAAATAGCACATCGAAATCATTGTTGATATTCACCATTAATATCCGATGCTATGAATGATTTGTGACCATTTTGGTGTGTTTTCTATTTTCACATTGCATTCTGTCTGTTTGCAGGCTAATAACCAATCCAGCGATGCCTGCAAGTCACCTCATGTTAGAACGCATACCCAAGAAAGTAGAGCCTGGTTGTTCTCTCATCTTTCACGGCAAAGTGCAGCAGCTCAACCAAATACACCTCACGAATCGTGTGGCCGCGTACCTGCAATGTGAGTGCATCGGACACCGTGGTTTGGACGGGACTGGAAAGACCTGTGAGCTCATCATTGTTCTCGGTGTGTTTGTGTGTGTGTGAGTGTGTGATGTGAAGGAACCTTCAGAGGTACGATTACCCACGAGATGGCTCAGGGCTACGCCTCCAACAACCCTTACGAGCTGCGCTCTGTGGTCAGCATACAACGCGCAGACTTTCACAACGAAGACAACAACAGGGCCTGGTCAAACAGTGCCTGTCCTCGCTCTACAAGAATAACATTTCAGAGGTCTCACCAAGGTCTGAACTAAACAACTAATGACATGTTCTGCATGTTGTTCACTGTTAGTAGAGCGGGTCAATAGAATTAACTCTTAACTCGAATTCATTACATGATGCACTGATTCATTTCATTGAAGATTAATTGCACGTCAGTGTGGGCTGAAGAAATATTACCCCAAAAGATCATTAAACGTCATGCGTGTGGGAGACTCTTTACACAAAAAAAGGAGCTTTCGAAGATCAGGCTGCTCGCTTATGTCCAAAAATCATAATCATGATTACGTAAAAATGTTATTAGTGGGGTCATATGAACCTAAACATAATACGAGTTGTTAATTTTAACGATAGCAGATATATATCAAAAATACACCTTTTGCTGTCAAATAAGGTTGGCGGATGAAATGTACATTTTAGATACCATTCTCAATACCACCACATTGAAAAATAAAAAACAGCCAGTAATACAAATAACAAAAAACCCAAGAGCAAAAGGTTTAAAACGATTAGAAAAAAGATACAAATGAAATAAAAAAAGGCCTTCAAGTGTTTCATGAAGGTCTAAAGTATTCATTCATGTCTCAGCCGTGTACGTGCACTTAAGACATAAACTGATGAGGGTTTTATATTAATACTCACCAGGCGACGCATTTTGGTGCACATTTTTTTTTGTTTTTGCGTGTATTGGACTGTTTAGTCGCACATTTTAAAACTAAAAGTATTACGTTTCCGTTCTATTCAATGGTTTTAAAAAACAACAACAAGTCTATACACATTAAAAAACGTATGAGGAAATCCACCATTACGGTTTGATTTGACTGATCTGCACAGTAAGTTTGGGGTTTGATGGCGGAGGGGAAACCGGAATATCGATGGCAATAATCATTTTATCGTCGTTATTGATTTGGATTTCATAATAGTTTCAAAAACAGTCGAAAATCTTAAACTTTCGATTTTTAACACAGGCTCTATTTAAACCCTACGCTACAGATGGCACTATAAAGGGTTTTTTAGGAATTGCCGGCTCAGCAATTACATTAATGCTGAGATTTAAAGGTTTTAAATAGCTGTTTTTGTTTTTTTAACTGAATATTGAATATTGAATGAGTGAGTGAGTCATTCTTCAACTGATTCATTCAAGAAACGAATCATTTGATTCCACCTCCATGTGTTTAAAAAACCAAAGATTGATTCAGTAATGAAAACATTGTCTGGCTGTTTGGAACGATTTAATTTGCCAAATTGAGGCAAAACGACTACATTGTTCTAAAACGTCACACAATAATAACATATCGAGCTGCTGGTATTAAATCAATATCATGATTTGGTGCATCGTGCAGATATTCGGGCAAAAAAAAACATCACTCTTGATGGTTGGGATGTTTCTAAACTCTATCATATGAATATAACTACAAGAGCTAATTTTTGCGCTCACTATTGTTTAATTTTTATGCTAATAAAACTGCATGCTAACTTAGCTTCATACATTCCATAACCAGTCACCATCCTGCATCATGTTTATTTTAAACTCTTTTTCATAATAAATCCACAACAGAAACTGTAAACTCAGTTCTTGTGATTGACAGACGTTCTTGACGTTATCCTTACAAGACATGGCGAGTAGAGTCCCAGCTGCTCCGGCGATTCAAGAAGACGAGAAATACGTTTTCAGCATATGGTAGACAACTCAGCCTCGTCAGGAGGGTTTTTACATCATATGTATTCAGCATTTGAGGGTGTGTGCAAATCCTTCCACTGTCGTCTCTCAGACCGAGGATGGAGAGATTTCCGCAGTATTAATAACCAGAAAGATGGCCATGGTCTGTTTCCATGCCAAACCCTGAGAATACAACACACCACGGCGATGCTCCCACACAATACGACCAGATGTTAGTAACTTCATTCAGTGCTAGTGTACAAGAGAAAACATGAGAACCACAGAGAGCAAGCAGGACATAATTTACAGCTCTCATCATTTAAATTTCTTAATCATTATTATTGTCAAAGTACACATTTGAGGGAGAATATTAATAACGTGCATAGAAAACTCACTTTATTATTTAATTTTCACTCAAAAATAATAAGTCAGAAGATCATAAAAAGTTCATAAACACAGAGAGGCCAATATTTTTAAATAAGATAATAAAATACTATTATAAATGACCAGTAAAAAATAAAGTAATATCGTGAATAATTAACAATTTAAAGTACCGTTTGTTTCATTTTGTGTTAATTATATAAGATAATGATGTAAATATATTAAAAATACAGTAAAACAGTACTATTGTCATATTTATTACAATTTTAAATGATTATTTTTTAGTATTTCCTATTATAACATAAGCTAAATACATTAAATATGGTGAAAAATTACAATTAAAACTGGTACCTTAATCCCTATAATAAGATATATAACATTATAAATACGTTAAAAGTAATCTGTGAATAATTACAATTTAAAGTAACTTTTGTTCTATTCTTTTTTTAATATATAAATAGCTATTTTAATATATTTCGTAAATTACAGTAAACACGTAATGTTGTCCGTATTAGATAAATGTTTTGGGATTGTATTTTTATTTATTATAATATAACAATAATATAAATACAGTAATATTGAGAATAATTACAATTTAAAAATAACTTAATTCCTATGAGAAATAATAATATCCACAGGAAGAATTGTAATATTGTGAATAATTACAATTTTAAAATATTAAAATTATTTATTTTTTTAGTTTTTTGTTTGATTTATAATATAATGCAGTAAAACTCTATTGTAAATACAGTAAAAACACAGTACTTAATTGTGTTCAGATTATTACAATTTTAAATGGGATTTGTGTTTTATTTATTGTAATATAAAATTAATCCTCAAATACCGTAATATTGGGGAGTAATTACAATTTAAAATAATTTTCGTTTCGAGTATTTGTTTTATTAAATTATCATGAAGTAAATATATTGTAAATAACGTTCAAACAGTTAAAATTGTCAGAATTATTATAAAATTTTATATAATGGTTTTTTTTATTATTGATAATACATATTGTGGGCAAAATGACAATTTAAAATGTAACATGGTTGTGTTTTATTTGTTATAGCAATAAAAATAATACTATAAAAATATTGGAAAAAAACACAGTGAAAACAGAAAACATTTATTGTATTATTCTATCTATATACAATATTCTCAATAAGTTGATTAAAGTTTGTCGGTTGTCACAAGCGAATTTAACTCTAGTAATATGCTGAAGGTTAAGGAATTTTTACGAAGGTTTAACCTGAAGGGACATAAGTCAGATTCTGCAGTATAATGTTGATGCAGCAGTCGTTTTGTATTATTTGTGTTATGCACCGATGCCTCACCGCTATCTGTCCTGACTCTGATGCAGATGCTGACATGCATAGAGGTGGATGAAAAAACTGAAGTCGCAGGGATCAAAAGAAATCACTGTAACAACCATCAGTTTGTGCACGAAGAAGGTACCAGGATGGAACCAGCTCACGTATTCACTCAATCCTATTAACAGGCTCTATCCAGGACCAGCTTTTTATAAGCTTCCCTGCCTCTGTTCTTGTGTTTTTCAGAGTATGGGGAATGCAGGAGGATGACGTCGGCAGCAAGACGGCAAGACTCTTACTCTTGACTACGCTTGCTGTGTGGATCGCTGCTTCTCGCTCGCGTCCACTTTGCCTCATCCCTTCATTACAGGGCGATAATCAGTCTTACTATATTAGGAGTAACCACTAAAATGGTGTGGAATGACATTTTTAATTTTTTTGGTTCCCGTCCCAGCGCACCCTAAACAAGAACTTGGTTTTTTTTGTCAGTGTTTATTTATCAATGCCACTGCATCGTTTCTGGTCATACAAATAAAGATATACGGGACTTCTTTGTTCAAAAGAGTTGTGGAAATTGCATTTGTATACTTGTCTTTATTGCCACCGGGGGGCCCACAGAAAGGAGTAAAGGGAACCGACCCACACCGTCCTAAATAAATCTTCGGGCTTGCCGTCTTGACGGGCATGTTATCTTCCGCCGGCTCTACGCCTGGTACCAGCTTCTCTAATTTCATGCTCTCTCACCCACAGACATCCGTATCAAGCTGAACCGAATGCTGCGTGCGCTTGACTGATTTTTTTTTTAGCCTGGAGATGAAGCCATAAGCGGGCTCCGTTCCTCTAGAGGTCTCTCTAAACTGATAAATAGATTACTCAGCAAATACAAGAAACTACTGCAGGCAACTGGAGCCTTGATTACACCAAAACGGGTTCAAACCCAGAATTAAAAGAACATTTTATACAATTACTGGATAATTTGGAGGTTTGTTCTTGTAATATTTCCCTGTGTTTCTTGAGAGGAGGGACGTCTTGTCACTCTTCCACAATTAAGATCCCTAAGATCATAGTCGTCGTGTTAAATTTTAATGAACCTGCTTGTAAGATTATTGTAAACACATTAATTTATGTATGTAGTATATTCGTGTCGTTCACTATTAATTCAGAAAACAGGTTAAATTTGAATTAACCTTCCTGTAATATTACATCTAACCAATTAATAAATATTTTTTTGTTGTTTGTTGTTTGAGAGAGAACCAGCTTTTAAGTATTTATGTCACTGTTAGGTTATGAAATTGATGATACATTTATTATAAAAAAAAATCATTAAAGAATTTGGGGGGCTTTTTTTATTTTAATTATAATTACAACTATTTTGTTTATCTATTATATTATAAAATATCTATATATATAAATATAGAGGAATGGCCTTCGATTCTGGTGTCCTAAATTAGATCATAAAATTAAGGGTTGTCTTGGTTAATTTAAGTTTTACTGAGGCTTCATTTCTTGACATATTTTAAGAAACATTTATTATTTGATAATATTATCATTCCTGTCACTACCACATTGGTCAAAATTATAAGTAAATTTAGGTGTTGTTGATTTACATTCAATTTAATTTTCTTGTACTATACTATAACGATCATTAGTGGGATAGTTCTTGAGAGACATGTTTTATAGATTTTTTTTAAATAACTTTACTATAATATACTTATAAACATTAATTAAAGATTTTGGATGCGTTCTTTTATTCAACTATTTTTTATTTATTTCTTTGAGAGGAATACCTTATATTCTGGTGTCTACATTATAATCATAAAATTAACGTTTGTATTATTTGATTTCATTTAGGGCTGCAAATATGCCTCAATTTTTTTTTTTCAAGCAAAACATTTTGTTATTTTTTTTGTTTTTTTTTCGGTCTGTTCATGACAAAAGTGTCACGCGTATGTATGTAATACTAAAAAAATTAATATATATATATTCTACTTTCCCGTTCTATTAAGTTCCATCTGAATGCATGCGGACCGTGTGTTTTCTACTTGAATGACATAACCCACAAGGAACAGAAGGACCTGACCGGCCGGGGAGGCGCCCCCGCGACTGAGCCAATCACAGGCGCTCCTGCGCCGACACAAGTCCTTTGAAAAAAAGACAAAGCGGCCGCTGCCAGCAACAGCCAATCACATTCGAGGAAATTCTCGAGAAGCGGGCGGGAGTTTAACGGGAATTGGCACGGTGCGCAGGCCAATCGCAGCCACGTACCGCAGCGAGCCATCCGCCAATCGGCGTTTAACCTCACAAAGGATTGCGTCACTTACGGTGCTCAGTTGAATTCCATTGCCGTCCATTAAAACAGCCGACTTGGAAAATACAATATCAAAGTGTGCTCAGGTTCACCACAAGCCTGCGTGCTTAATTCTCGTCAGGGATGGCATTTTCATGAAACGAGGGAGTCGAGAACTCGCGGCTCCGTATGTGTAAGGCACGCGCCTCCGACCCTGTCGCTGCTCGCTGCTGTCCTACAAGCGAAACAGAACAATTAACTGGATAATTCTCCTCCGTGACTTCAGCTGAGCTGATTTCATCGCTTAAATCTGGGGGACTCGGGAATGCGGGGTTCTGTCATGGGTCCGGCAGGGTGCTCCCCATGTGAACGGGTTTCAAAGTGGAGCACTGGAAGCAAGAACCTGCGCGTCATTTACCAGTGCTTTTTGTGGAGCTGCTCTGTCAGAAACCAGGAAACGCAAGGTAAATAAAACACACAAGAGCCCAGCGGTGCAATGCATCGGTGCCAGGTCGCATTACCCTCTCAGACACCCACGGGTGTAATTCGCGAGGCTAGCGTTATTTATTTTCCACGTCCATCTCTATGTGTGCGCGTGGGAGTGGATGCATCGGCTGGCCTGCGCAGACTCCTCATGCATTGTGGCTTCATAGGGCTGGACGTGGGATGCTATCCGCTATCAGTGTGCTTTAGCCTGCTTTAGGCTAGTTTAATTAGTCGTGCGACACGTCCCCTGGACCCTCACCGAAAACCAGGCCTAGCATCACTGATTGCCCAATACACACACATTTTCAGTGTCACCGTTCGTTCATCGCAGTTTGCCTTTTGTGTGGCAAGGACTAACGAGTGGTGTTGCCTGCCCAAACATCTCCATTTTAATACGTCCGTGATATCGATTCGTGAGCCAGTTTGTTCTTTTTGAGTCGGTTTCACTGAATCATATTGAACCGCAATCAGAGTGAATTCTTCACTCAGTGATTTGAATCCGAGACCAGTTGTTTTTTTTGAATCGAGAACCGTGTTTAATCGAACACATCTTGATCCGGATGACTTTATAATAAGATGAAGTTGCTTCAACAGACAACGAACTCTTGGAGTTACAATCCCGACTCTTAATATTATTGTTGCAAACCGGAGGTAAAATCCCATCCTTTTTTTTTAGTGGAGGAAAATTTTTTTTTTTAAACAAGATGAGATGAAATATTTTATACATTTTTTTTGTTAGAGGAAAAAATTGTTTTTTAACATAACGTCATTTTTAATAATAGCGATTAACAGCGACGTTCCTAGTGAAAGACTACATTACCCATGATTCTCCAGAAACTCTCCACCAATCAGAGAATAGAAACAGCAAAAGAACTGAAAGTCCAAACACTCCCATGAAGCACTTATAAAATGTGTATATATATATATTTATATTTTGCTATAAACCTGAGAATACGCTCTTTCTATACACCGATAGTTTTATATTTGTCGGTCGTTTTCAAATCAATTATTCCCCTGCTTCATGCCTCATTAAAACCATTAAGTTCAGGTCTTGCACCTTTGTCTTTTGCGTCAATCAAAGACTAATGTTGTGATTCTCATATCATAAGCTGATTAGTTTTGTTAAAAAAAATACACTCTTAACGAGACGTTTTGGAAACTCCTCGTTTAGTGCCATAGTGTCAGGGATCCATCACGTTTTTCCTGAAGAGCCCACTGATTCGTTGTTTAATTTGAAACCGGTTCGGAGAAGTCTAATTACCAGGCCATGTCAAATAAATCTTATCATTTAAAGAGACGTTGATATTGGGTGACTCATGGCACAGTGAGGTCAGTCAACTGAGTTTCCATAAAAATGAATGCTTTCGTCCTGCAACTGTGTTTTTATGTCTTTTTAGAAAGCGGTGTTTACGACTCTATCTAATTAATCACAAATCATTCGTATCTATAATCCATGCACATAAACCCTCAATTGTCATATTGCCCATGATTGTTTCTGTGCAATCTTTGAAAGCCGACTTCTTCTTTTGGGTAGTTTGGGTGTTTGTACCTGTAAGACACCCCGGATTCTGTTTAATTGCCTAGAGGCCGGAGCGTTTAGACATGGCCCATATTGCTGTTAGCATAACATGGCACGATAGATTGACCTCTAGGATTCCAACCCACTCTTGGGGGTCGAACGTTTAAGCGTGCTGGTAACTGATCGCCAAAAAAAAAAAAAAAAACCTGGTGGTTCTGCAAGCGAACACGTGGAGGGATCCCTGTTGTGTCGGTCGCGCGCCTCTCATCTGTCCGGGGTCGTAGTCCGTGTTAAGGGACGGGAGGAGGTACGGTTAGAGGGCGCTCGGTAACGGCTACAGAGAGGGCTGCTCGGTTTTGCCATCCCTCCCCTGCTGCTGTTTGCTGAAGGCCTTTGATGCGTTTTGCACCATGTGACCGGCATGATGGCTCATCACTCCACTCACGACGCTGGTACCGAGACACCCACACGCTCACTGTTACTGTTCTCGCCCTAGTGCACACAGACCAGTTTCTGTTTTGAGTTTACGATTGCATTTATTCAGTTTCTAATGTGGGGCAAGAAATGTTCAACTGTGTTTTTTGATGGAAATGCCACTTTACAGCACGGAGAAAATGCCTGAACTGTCATCACTGTCTGAGTATGCCCCAGAACAGATCTGTCCACCAGCTGTTGAAGAACTGCCATAGAAATATCATAAAAAATACATTATTGTCGGTTTACTGGAGTGCTATTATTAAAGATAAGGGTTTGGCGATTTCAAAGTAGGGGTGTGCGATTATTATACAGATGCCTGTTTTAACGATAATTAGATGATTTTTTTTTTTGCTGAGTGTGTTATTTTGGCAGGTTTAGGACTTTTTAAAGCTTTTGATGGTTCTTCATATTGGTGTGCGTGGTTGTTTTATTTTGTGGGAGTAAAAGAAATTATCAAAATAAAAATTACAATTTTATTGTGTTTTTACCTTTTATAAGACCATTTTTTTCTAACCTTATTAAATATGTGTATCCTCTCTTATGTCAAATTCTTAAATTTAATCAATAAATTCAAATGGTAAATTAACTTAAATCCGTACAAAATTTGTTTGTGGCACAGAATCTGCATCTGAAGCTGCATTAAGATGCATTTACACACGGTTTAACGCAGGACATGAATTCAATTAACCTGCAGTTACAAATAAATAAATAATGTTTTGATATTTAAAAAAAAAAAAAGATTTGTGGAAAAAAAAAGAAGATATACCCTTTAATATAGAACCTTAAAATCGCCAGTTAGGTGGCACCATGAATCACTGCATGAGTGAGTCATTGATCATTCATTCAACTGATTCGTATCTGAACGTTGTGACTGATTCAGTAACGAAACAAGCTGGTCGTGTTGCCTCAGGAACGCAAAACATATCAGCTGTGGCTTTTTTGTGAACTATTTTTATTTGACTAATATACACAGTTGTGTGTATAAAATGTAATTCGGTTAATATTACCATGTCTATTATTAGACGGTTTTATAAAATCAGAATCACATTTGCAATTTGGATGAGTTTTTTTGAGATAATGAAACAATTGAGATTCAAAGATTGCAGTTGAGTTTTTGTTGTCTTCGGCCACCATTTGTGTTGACGTAACTATAAATACGGGAGCTGTTATACAATGTGATGTCCGCCTCCGAGCCGAGCGTCTTTATGAATTTCACATAGAAACGATGTTTGCTTTGCTCTAAGCGGCACGTGAACACATCATTCATCGACATATGCAGGGTGTATGTGCTGGTGTTCACGCACCTGAGCTCAGCTTTCACATCTCCTGTCCCGGTTTCTGCTGCGTTTCTGACTTCTCGGATCGTCTCCTGAAGTGGGCTAAAATAAATAAAAATAAAGAGATGATGAAGGGTGTAAGCAGGAACTAAATCTCTTTCTGATCTGAATCACTGGAAATCACATTTGGGAGGTACAGACGCAGGGCATTTGTAAGTAGTGCTTTGTACTGATTGCGTCAGAACAACCAACGGCAAGCATCACGCTATAATAGTAATGAATGATGATGATAATGGTTTGGGCCAGCTTCAGGAGGTTTTTGAGGTTTCTCATCTTCTTGTTTTCAGTTTATATAACAAAAACTCACAAATCTGCTGAAGCTGGCTGGTCTTAAACGTTGTAAGTTTTCTTCAACTTTTGAATTTTGTTTACAGTGTGTTTGAGTGTATATTTCTCTCTCATCCTCTCTCTCTCTGTGTTGTGTGTGTGATATATATAATATATATATATATATATATATATATATATCTATATTAAATATATCTCATTAATATAATTCATAAGAACAAAATAATAATTTTATATATAGCATCTTGGTATGTGAATAACCATGAAATTTTTTACTGGTATTGGTACAGACCAGTGAACATTTGGTCTGGGGTATTACAAAAAAAAAATGTATCTAAGTACTATATAAAAAGTTATTTCTTTTTTTTTTTTTTCTTTTTTTAATATTTGAAAATAATCAGATAATCAAAATGTTACAGTGCATGTAATTTATTAATAATATTTTTAGTATTTTTTTAGTATTTTATTTAGTATTTTATTTAATATCTATTAATATGTATAAGTAAAAAATATTTATTTTATTTAGTATTTTATTTAATATCTATTAATATGTATAAGTAAAAAATATTTATATATATTATATGATATTATATTATATAGATATATATATATAGATCCCTATACATACATACATACACACCACACACAGACAAACAAAAAAAGTGGCTATTATCAAAATATATTGCGGGTATAAAATAATGTAGATGTTTTTTTTTTCAGTTCAGTAGAAAAGTTAAAACCAATTTGGTGGGGTGGGGAGGATATTCTTTTTTTTCTATAACATTTTAGCTTTTTAAAATTTTTAATAACAAAATTTTTCATTAGTTTTAAAATAGAAGTTAAATATTGCACCTCACTTGTTTTTTTTTTTTTTTTTTTTGGTAGTTTTTCAGTTTACCTTTTATGCACTTGCAATGGACGCTACACAATGAAGACTGGATTCATTTCTGTCCATTACGTTTAACTAATTGAGCGTTTCATAACCTGTTTGCCACGCAGCATGTCAGTGTTTGAGGAGCCACGAGTCCGAGGGCCTTCTGAGAAACATACAGTGTGACTCAGGAGGAAGATGAAGGACTCGTGCTCCGCTGCGGTTTTAAACCGGCGCATTATTCACAGCCTTACCAATGCCTTAAACAACACTTATGTGAACTTGAAGTCACGAATCAAGATCGTTTGATCCATTTTTAATCCCAAGATGTGTTGTTCGCAAGGTTTTAGTGTGAGGCGGAGGAGGACGGCAATAAAGATTACATTCAAATATACCACAAACTGAAACTGCAGAACTTGCTGAACTAATAACAAGATACAGAGACCGCAATCTGAGCAAACACACTTTTGGGCAATTGTGTGTGAAAAAAATATGTAAAGTAATCTGATAATGAGTCATTTTAAAGTGTAATGCAATCTAATTAGCAAAGTGCTTATTTTTTTGGATCTGATGATGTAATCCATATTACTAACCAGCAATGTGTACAAAAAATGTATTCTCCTATAAACAGTCATTTGTAGACATATAATACATATATCATTCTTATAAAAAACAATTAATAACTGTCATTTGATTTTTCTTTTCTTTCTTCCATTTTTATTTCATGGAATTATTCATCATTCAACATTTTTTTAATTTCAATTTATTATTTTTTAAGTAATCATCACTGATTATTCATTTTTATTTTTTTATTTTTGTATTAGTTTTGGCATTGACGTAGGGTGACATGGATTGATTGAAATTATGGTATCAAGGATTTTTAATATTATAAAAACCGTAAAAAAATAAAATAAAATAACTACTAAAACCGTGATTATAAGATTTTTGGTCTCTATTGCCATTGTTTTTTTTCTGAATTATTATTTTTAATGTAATTTCTGGATTTTTTAAGTAAGTTTTTAATAGCTTGATGAGTACATCTTGAGGAGCGAGAGTTCTTCTCTGTATGCCTGCTGCAGCTCTTGAATATGAGTTTAATTTGCAGGAAGAGAGCTGGTTTTGTGGATTAATCGTAACGATGCTCCCCCGTTCAGGAGCGGTCCTTTCCAGCAAAAGAAAAGGGGACTCTGGGTAATTGGCAGGCCCTCTCCACTGATTGCCTTGTGGTTGCTGCCTTCCAGCTTTTAGCATCAGTCCTTACAGTTCCCTGGCGCTCGCTTCTCGTCTCCTCAGTCCGATCTCTGTTCTGTATACCTCCGGCAGGTCTTTCGTAGGTGTTTTGAACTGTCATCAGTCCTTCATCCATCAGCGCTTTATCCCTCCTCCTTTCATGTCTCTTGATCCTCCTCAATCACACACCCACGCCTCCTACTGCACCTCGTGATCTCGAAAAACACAGCAGGCGAGCCGCCGATTGTCTGCTCGGTCGCCGTAAAACTGTTGAGAGCCAATGTGATTGGCGGGTGGAACCGGTTGATTTAGGTCGACGAGCGCCCATGTAGGTCCTTATTTCTAACTTCCTAACACTATACATGCCATGTCAAAAAATATTGTAATTATTTAAAGTGTAGCTTAAATAAGTTATTCCAAACAAAGTCTAATTCAAAATACAGAGATGTTAAATTGTTTTTTCAGTCGCTAATTATTCAATCAATAATATATAGTATAGTGCATTGTTCCCCTAAACGAGGTCTGGATTTAAATTAGATTTATATGAAATATTTGAAATTAGACCTTTGTTTGGGTATAACATGCATTATATATTCAGTTGCATTATAAATATTGAGGGCGCGGTAGGGTTATTAGTCGTTAACTAAAACCAAACCATAAATTTGAAATAATAAAATATCATACGACGAGATAGATAGATAGATGGAATACGTGTGGTGTGTGTATATATATTGGTGGGTGTATTATATATAGTATATATATATATATATATCAAGAATCATAATTCAGGGCATTATTTCTTTTTGTTTGTCTAGTTAATATTAAAATAAAAAACGTAAAATCCATTGCAGACATTTTAAAAAATAAGACTGAAACTGATAAAAAATGACAAAAAACACACATGCACGAAAACTATAACAATAAAAATAGAATAGCTAACAAATAAATACTATTTAAAAAATATTAATCAAATTGCAATCAGTCAGGGATTCTCAAATAGCACACTTGAACTATGAAACGTACTAGAAAATCACACTTTTACCATTTACGGATACCTTATTTATTATTTCTTTTTTTTTTTTTTTTTTTTTTTTTGTTTTGTGGGAGCGATTTTGTTGTCTTTTATGATTTATTTTTTGTTTTTGTTTTTTTGTGTTCATCTAAAGTTTGGTGACAAAATCTTCCTTCCCAGTGACGCAAAATTTTGGTGCCCTCCTATTGAAAATGAGAACCGTTTTGTGTCCTCAAAAGCAATTTCTTTTATTATTATTATTATTTAGTGTATTATTATTATTCATTTATTATCTGAGGGCATTGGTTTGCTTTCAAGCAATTGTGAGTGGCCGTTTTGGTCTAACTGGTCTGAGAGGTGTGTGTTGCTTATCAACACATGCTGAACTTTCATCCCGAGTGAAATCAGATGTGATCCATCCTGTCCTGACGTCAAGTCTGCAATAGACCCCAAGGGGGGGGTATAAATCGCCTCAGTACAATTGGTCTTGTGAGTCCGCACGCATGATGACAGTGCTTGCGTTGGGTTGCTGCTGCTCAGCTGTGACTCTCGCTCGTCTTTTTGAGGCCTGTTTTTATTGAGTCAGCATCACGGTCTGGGCTCCTGGATACCAGAGAAGCCCTTCTCCGTCCGCCTGCTGATGTCATCCGCCCCAACCCACTGGCTGGAATCCAGTTCCGGTTTGATTTGATTCCGATTCCTTTTGTTTTGCGATTTCAACTAAAAATATCCGGCTTCATTTGAGTCGTGAGTCAGTTGTTTTTGAATCGGACTGCACTGGTTGCATTGTATGTTTCCTCTAAACATCAATTCTGATTATTAGAATAATGAATAATTTTTAACTAGCCCCTAAAGTTAGGTCGAACTCACTGACATAGTTTGGATTAAGAAAAATACTTGTCTTACAGTATGTGGTATATCAACCGAATATACTAGGTTATATCAATGCATTGGTATCTATTCTATTCATATGGAGAAAATTCTAAATAAAGTGGAGGAAAAAAAACTTGTTGCAAATCCATTGGGAGAAACCTGCTGCTTGTTAAAAAAAAAAAATCTCAGCAACTGCTGTTTTTTTTTTTTATATTTTTTTATTTATCTTTATTTTATTTTCGGATGTTAGTTTGTATCTAATCTTTTTTATGAGCCTTACTCTCTCTCTCTCTCTCTCTCACTCACGCTCTCTCATATATATCCCTCCTACTATACAATCTTATTTCTGCCCTATTTTATTTGAAATAAATGTTAATTTTTTATTTATTCCAATTTTTACTTCTATTTTTTATTTATCCCTCCTATTATATTTATTTTGTTTTATTTTTATTTATTCCTCCTAATTATTTAATGTATCCCTATTTGAATTTTTTGTATTCTTTTATTTTAATTTTTAAAAATTTACTTTTTTTATTTTATATATGTAATTTTATTTACGTATTTTATTTTTTTACTCTTTTAATCTTTACCTGTCCTAATTTTATGTTACATTTGGGCTGTTGTTTTTATCTCTCCTATTTTAGTTTATTCCTTCCTATATTTATTCCTCCTATTTTAGTATATTTTTGCATTAATTAATTTTATTTATCCCTCCCATTTTATTTTTTATTGAATAAGTTTATAATTTTTGTAAGTTATCCATTCCTCAAATTCTTTTAATATATTTAGAATTTTATTTAAACAAAAAAAATTGTCCCCTTGCAGGTGACTGCAGCATTTGGTGCCTCCGAGCGTTGCCATTTAAAGTGGTTTTCTATTACAAATGAATTCCCCAGCAAGCTGCAAAAAGATAGACCTGTGTGTGTGCGTTCGTGAATGTGGAGCCTGCCATGGGATCTTGTAGGAGGAAGCTGACACCTTCTTGCCCCTTTGTTTGTTTGAGCCCGCCTCCACAACCCCCGTCTCAGATGAGGTCCTGAATTGTTCCAAAAAATGCAGCCAGGTCTCATTCAACATTACAGCATTAACCCCAGCAGGAGAGAACAGCTGATGCTCTCCGTGTAGGATGAGAGAGAGAGAGAGAGAGACATCTGAGGATGAAGGAGGAGCCGTGTAGATGCAAAGAATAGTGACGCGTTTGCATAGAGCGAGATCAGGAGATGAAGAACGCTAGCGTTTAGCTTTACTGCGTTAGTGTACGTATTGTGCTTTTAACACAGCAGTGTGGAAACGTGTAGCTTTGTCATATTAGGTTATAATATTTGAGAGTTTTAGCTTTATTTTTATTATTACTTTCTTCAATTGTTTTTTTAGGAACCGTATTAACATACCATAGTCACAACACCATTTTGCATTAAAGTCCGCGATGAACGGAGTAGCGACCGATCTTTTATTTCTGTATCGCGTGACTGGTTGTATTTCCAGTGTTATAGATTACTGAAAAAATGTAGTGCGGGGCTAGAGGTTTGTTGATTTTGGATGTGTGGGGAGTGGCCGTGGCTCTCACAGTGTATGCCAGATGAGCGTGATCTTCTCTCTTGCGTGGGGCGGAGCTTGTTGACTAAGTGGGGTGTTACAAAACACCATTTCAACTAAAAATGGAAAACTCGATGCTTTTACGGTCCGTTCATCATTTACACGACATCGTGGTGTTATGTAATGCAGACTTTTTGAAAACAATACACGTTAGTTGTCTTTGAATTTGTGGAAACGTTGTGCCATTAATGTGTTCCACAAAGTGTTTCTTTACAAAGTGACACTGGGCCAACCTACGGCCACGAGTGTTGTAAATGCAGCTTTTTTGGGTTCGTTTTCATTGTGTTTTTTTTTTTGCTTGTGCTAAAGTGGGGAACTATTGCAAAGTACTGTAATACTACTTCAGTGTGCACTTTAAATATCTCGCATTACAGACTGATATTTTTAAAAGACATAGATCATACAGTCTTCTATCAACAGTGACATTAAACACATTGTTCGTGCGCTTAATATTAATAAAAGTGCATTGTGCCCAAGTAGTACTCCCAAATTAAAGAGAATTATAATTTTATATCATCGCAAGTCCGCCGAGCGACATGTCAGTAAATATGGCTAATTCAGATTTGAACTATATGTATGACACAATAAATGGCATTTTAAATATTACTTTTTTTACATTAGGAAGCCTTTTTTTCTTTTCTTTTTTCCGTGCATAAGTCGTCCTGTCCAATGCCTGTGCATTGTTTACAAAAGTCTACAAAGTCCTACAAAATATAATAATGCTCTATAGATTCTAATAGTCAGAAAATAGTATTTTATAAAAGATCGTCTGCTGTGGAGTATCACTGGTGCTTACAAACATTTTGTATCATTTTCACAACAATATATGTTGTTTTTGTTGTTTTTACCTCGTAAATGCAAATGAAATGCAAAAGCCTTTTGTTGGCGTTTGCTGCCTACTGTTTTCTTTAAAACCTAGTTTGTGGAAACTGCATGCATTATGTCGCAGGTGTTAATAAAAGCGATTCTTCTTTTAATGCAATATAATAAACCTTGTGGCGTTTTGTCACGTCAAGGCACATTTGCACTGTGATACAGATTCCATGCACTGGTATTCTCTGTGCTGTAAATGCACATTTTGGCCACGCTGCTATTCCTACAGAGCCATTTGCATACTAGCGCAGGTGCGCTGTTTTTTGCGCATCAAGTGTTTTAGTATCTGGGTGTGGTGGGACTGTTGATCTGGGTCGAGATGCTCAGCCGTCAAATCCAAGGCGTTTCCCTCATACTTTCCGTACAGACCACAGCAGAACTTTTAAATATCACACTTCGCTGTATGCTTAATGATATTAGCCTCTCTTTCGCAGGCCTTTCTTCTCCCTCCACGTCTCCGACATATTACTCTGCGGGAAGAGAAGACCATACAAGCCCTTATCCTTCTCTTTCTCTCTCTGCTTGCTTTCCGCTAGAAATGCATTACACAACACTTTTAGTGTTATTGGTTGGTTGTGTTAGCACTCACACATTCAGGCTGACTGTTCAGGGAAGCGGTGGCTCTTCTTTAAAGCGATTGCGGTGAAACCCGGCGCTCCAGATCTGTCTGTGTCCTCTGGCTCACCTGTCGTTTAGCGCTGATGTACGATGATGCTTGTTCTCGGTTGTCTGCTGGGTCTGTCGTGTCATCAGGAATCCGCGGAAGGGATCTGTGCAAAAATAGCTGTTAAAGACTGCATCTACTGTGCTGAAAGTCGTGCTGTGTGGGAGAGTCAAGCGGTGGTGATGCAGGTCTTCTGGAGGTTAACTAGTTAAATCAGTCTTTCTTCAGCATTCTATTTTTTTTTTTTTATTTTGCATTAATATTTCAATGGCGGCATGAAACAGAAATTGCAATCAGTCTTCTCTGCTGTGATGCATATTTAGAGTGAAAGTGCTTCTTGAATATTTTTTTATTTTAGTGTTTATTATAAATGATTAATCCATGCATGCATGCCATGCATATATATATATATATATATATATATATATATATATCTATATATATATATATATATATATATATATAAGTTTCAATGCATTTTTGCACTTTATCGCAGGTAAAAGTGCATTTTTTTACTGTATTTACTGTATTTAATGTTGCATTAAAAATTGAGGGTTATGCGAAAAAACATCAACATTAACAGTATTTAATAAGCTTATTAATGTATATAATTTATGAATTTTTTTTAAATTAAATATTTATTTTAAGTATATTTTTGAATTTTGTGTAATTTGTTAATTTATATATTATTGTTTAATTTAAAAAGAAAAAAAGTCAATTTTTCAGTGTTTGCAGTGTTGTTAATATAAATATAATACATGGTTTTTAAGAATCTTCAAAGATAGTAATTTTTTGCATGGTTTGTTTTAAGCTTAAATGGAAAAGAAATGGTTAAATGCAACATACAAAATCCAAGATGATGTCTTTTAAATTCATATCTCTTTAAAAGCACTGTGTTACTGTAGCCATCAAAAGCACAACCTTCAGCAATACTGATACTGACCGTGTTCTTGTGCAATAAATGTTGTAGTTTTCACCCCTATTTACCCTTTTTGTAGAGCCGTGGTTGTCCTGCTTAACTATCTCTTAAGAGCAACTGCATGTGAAGAGGGAGTTTCTTCTTTGAGAAATCAGTGGGTATTTTTACTGCTGCTAGTTAACTATCGGATTAACTAAACGCCTGTCTCTCTCTCTCTCCTCCTTTTTCTTCTTTTGTTCCCAGGCGAAGTCATGTGTGTGGTCCACCTGTGTGGAGCTTCATTTAAATCGGCTTCCTCCTGTCTCCACTGTGTGTTCTTCTGCTGCTAAGCAGGCTTAAGAAACCACATACCGCGAATCACGTAAACAACAAGGGGCCACAACCGTAGGTTGAAGATTCTGCATGAGAGTACTCGCTCAAGCCGTGCATCTCAGCACCTCTAATGTGAGACTGGCTCCCACACAGAAAGTAGAGCACACACATGTAAGCTACGATTGCACAGCTCAGACGCTGATAAAATAAAGGACACTGCGGTCCTAGCAGCTGCTTCAGAGTCTCTGCAGGCACACCACTGAATATTGAACCAGAGAGATATTCTGATTTGATTAAATAGCTCAGCTCTACTTGCACCAAAACTAGGGACCTATATAATCCGTTTTATTAGATTTTTGTTATTTTTTTTTAAAATTAAATTTTACAATGCTCAAAGCATGTTTAATCATTTGAATGAATCAATCTTTAACAGAAAGCTTAAATGGCGTTTTTTTTTAAAAATAATGGAAAAAAATTTAAGTTTTAAAAAATATATTTTATTTTTTTACACTGAAATTCTGTCTTGTTTGTTTACATTTCCTGGATTTTATGATTACTTATACTAAATGCATGAACTGAATCTATTATTTTTTGGATGCCTGGAGATATATACTTAGTAGAGTTTATATATATATATAGATATATAAATAGTTATATTATTGCGTAGTAGTATTTATTTCGTCTATATATATATTCTAATAAATATATTATATGATATATATTAGATCTATATATATTTTTTTATCTAATAAAAGTGTAATTAAATGTTTTATTTTATCTAAAAAAAAATTATCTATCTTAATTTCTCTGCGGATTCCATTTTAAATGGTTACTTTTAATAATCAAAAAGCATGTCCATCAATAGAAATTCATAAAACTTAATAAGTTTTTACACTTTTTATTACAATAATAAATACACAAATAAATACATGTTCTAAAACTGAGGCCTGTATGTTAGTTTTTTTCTTCTTCCTGGAGTTATGTATTTATATATTTAAATTATTTCTAGATTATGATTTAATAAAAAATTATAATGAAAAGAATTTTTTTAACAATTGAATGATTTTTTTTTTTTTTTTTTTTTTTTTAAACAATCAAAAAGTTAAAAAATCCTTTGTTTTTTTAGGTAAAAAAAAAAAAACTAGCACAACAGAGAGTTTTATTGTTAAAATTAAAAACCGGCAGGAAGTTTACACTTAACATTTCCATTTTTACAACTAGATTCCGCAATCATGTGCACTATTTCCGCATTCGAAATACATGGTGCCCGTTCAAAACCCAGGTGTCACATCTTCGCCAAAAGCTTGATGCGCTCCTCTCGATGCAGAAGCAGCAAGAAGTGCCCAGATGGCGGCCGCCGGATGCTTTGGAAAGAGAGTCCCCCTGCCTTCCTTATGCGCAGTCGCTGGCATGTGATTATCCCCTCTGTTTTACTGAGGAAGGGTGCCGCCCTCCGACAGCAAACAAATAAGAAGAAGCGCACACAGACGGGAATGCGGGGTAATTATAGTGTGGGACGGGATAATAGTCCCTGACTCTGCGTGTGGCTCGCGGCAGGGGCCGAGTAGAAGTTCATCACCCACCTGTTTCTAAACCCAAAATCAGAGCTTTCCATGAAAGGCAATTTAATTGCTCCCTCCATCTTATAACGGTGTAGATACAAATCTCTGTGCTGTGCAATCCTGTCAGGATTTGCCTTGTGTATTAACAGAGGAATGAACACACTATGATCACAGACCGAGAACAGAGGAACAGAAATGTATATTGTTGATGTAATGCGCGTCATTCACAGATGGCCCGAGCGGCTCTCGAATCGGTCATGCTGACTTCATAGTGTGCTGCTGTTGGACTCTCTGTCGCCTGGTGAAGCATCTTTTGCGTGTCTTGATGAACAAATGAAGGCCCTTGCCGCTGATCCAGTGTGGTTTGTTTTGGCTCCAGGTGATGGTTTATGGTTTCTCGTGCCTCAGGCTCGGGTTTCGCTGCGTTCCTCAGGTTGGATGGATGCGTTGCTTGTTTTTTGGGTTTCCCTTGGGTTTGATTGAACATTTAATTAGGTTAGGTACAAGGGATATCCTGTGAATGACGCGAGCTCCCCGAGGGAGGAGAAACTGCGTGATTATTCTCCGAAGCGACGAACGGGGAGTAATTAAGTCTGAATGAGCCGCTTCGTTTTGTGCATCTCTTGCTGTTCATTTATTTAGAGACGTTTATTTTTTTTTTTCGTCGGCTCACACATTGTCAGGCTTGCTTCTCCGTTGTCTCTTTCCCTCTTACTTTTGCCTGCGCTGGTTTTCCCCTGTTTTACCGTTAAGGCCCTTGCATGCTTTTGGTTGTTTATCATCGGATGTTCTGTGTGTGTGTGGGCATGCAGACCCCGCCTTTGTTTGTCCCTTTGTGCAATGTTCTCTCTTTTCTGCTCGTCCTAATCCAAATGTGTTTTTAAAGGCCATCATGTCATGACCCACCGTCTTTAAAAAACAGATGAAAATGCCAAGCTTTTAAAATGCGTGGTCAAAGTTGTAATAAAAACAGATATATTGAGACAGCGACCTTTTCTCTTTCCTTCCCATATTGTGATGTTCACAACCAAAAGAAATTGAAACAAATGTATTCCTGGTTCTATCCTTTCAGGGTTTGTTTTGAGCCGAGAAATCATCCCAATTTTTTAAAGCCCAAAGTTTAAAATACTTAGACACTTTAGCAAGCAGCATTAATAGTTAACACTTAATTTTTCTTTCCGATGCACAGAGTCCACCATTGGTAAAAAATTTGTGACAAAAATAAAAAATGAAATAAAAAGTATACACCTCAAAAAAAAGTTCAAGATTAAAAAATGGTACCGCATTTTACCAAAAAAATAAGTTAAACCGGTTAAGCTATGAAATAACCAATGTCGCTTTTCAGTATCACTGATTAACTATTATAGTTTCTTTGTTGTTATTTTGAATTAGAATATATTGATAATTTTAAAATTCTAGTAATTTTTTGTTTTTGTCATATTTTACATAATGCAAATTTGACTTTTTAAAAATAACGATAACTCGAATAGCATTTATTAATCTAGGTTACTGTTAATTCTAAATACATTTTTAAACATGGTACTAAAGTAAGAACAAAACATTGAACAATGGTATATTTTATAATTAGCATTACCTAGATAATAAATTCTGTAAAATATTTGTCGTCTTATAGTTTAGTTCATAATCCTTTTGCATTTGTATTTGTTAACAACCAAAAGTGCATTGAATGGTAAAATGTTACTTTAAAGAAGCTAATGCATTAAAATAGATAAGAACAGGATTATAGCTTAATAATAGTTAATGTAACTATCATAACACAATCATCTTCTTAAGCCACATTTTGTGAAGATAGAATGCATTTTATTTGATTGTGCAAGCCAAATATTTTAGAGGAAAATAAAATGTGTTTAGCTAAAAGGAGGGGGGGGTGTTTATCCAGTAGGCTTTGATTGGATTGTGCTGATCATTAGTACATGATATTATGATTAGAGCTCGAACCGATATATTGTTTTTGCTGAATTTATCGGCCGATATGAGCCTGTCGCATAAATGTCCCGAAGTGAAATAAACTTCAAGGAATAAAGCTGAATGGAATTGAACTGTAATAAAATCGAGTAAACTTCAGTGCACTGAATGTCAGACTCATTTTGATGATGATAAAGTTTATTGTTAAATTGTTAAAAGCCCTGCCTCCATTACATCTTCGTCACATCATTATAAGTGTTTGATCACCACATTTGAGTGATCATTGCAAAAAAATGTTTGTGTGTGTATATATATATATATATATATATATATATATATATATATATATATATATATATATATATATATATATATATATATATATATTTTCTGTTTATGTATATACTTTATATAAGTTTGACTGGTACTGTACTGTAATATACAAAAAGAATATCGGCCGATATATATTGAATATCGGTAATCTCTAGCTTCCAATATCGGTATCTGTACTCGGCATTTCTGGTGCGGATGTCCTAGCGCTAATATTATTATACCTCTTGCATCTCCGCGTTGCATTTAAATGCAAGCATTTTTTTGGCTTGTACCTAATAAACAAATTATTGATGACAGATTAAAGTACATTTATGTCGTAGAAAGCAAATGGGCCGTTTGAACCGATTACACGGACATATGCCTGTGTTGATTGTTAAAAGTCCTGCCAGCTGGACAAACTAAGAACTTTCTGTCCCTTCACAACAACTGAAAATAGCCGTATGAACATTCATCCGCTTAGTCTCCAGCACTGAAAAGCCACTTCAAAAGCCTCATAGTCTCTCCTGTCTGGCAGCTTGTGCCAGGCTGTGCTTTGGTGTGCGTGGTCACAAATAGACGCCGGCATCCCCCGCTTTCTGCAAACATTTAGTGCGTCTGTGTGAAACAGACCATCATTGGGTTGCCATGGGAACTGAAAAATGCAGGTACAGCTGCTGCAGGCTCGGAGAATTGGATGGATGAGCATTCGAGAACGATAATTCATCAATAATACTCCTCATTCACAATTATGGGTCTGGCTCGCTCTGACATTTCACAAGAGGACCACGATGTTGTAAGCACAAGCAGCGATGGATGTTTTTCTTTACTGCACCCTAATTATTATTCCCATCACTTATTAAAGGAGGCAGATTTGCTGCACTGCTTGCAATGTTTCCTTAATGCCTCCTCATCCATATTTACAGGACAGATACGGACGATGCGAAAGGCCCCTAATAGGTCTCTGTGTTGTTCTTCTCTCATTCAGCTATAGACCTTTTGTATGGTGGAATATATTGCTTTGTGTGCCAAGACTACATATACGACAAAGACATGGAGCAGATTGCCAAAGAAGAACAAAGAAAGAAAGCGGTGGAAATTGCAAGGTAGGTCCCCCCTTCTCTAGCATAATGTAGTTCCAACTTTCGCTTGTAGCTTAAGGGCCTGTTAATTCCAGAAAATTAATGTTGGGAGCTGTTGGGTGCGAGCCACAGTGGGGGGGAGAAGTGTGTGTGTTTTGTTTCGGACACTGATTATAGCTAATTTTTCTTTTGTATTGAATCTTAAGCTTAATTGTAAAAATGCAACAGTGCTATACCAGTTTTGTGTTTGCTGAAGGAAATTAAAAAATATATATTATAATAGCTTTTTTTTTTTGTGAGTTTTTTAGATGTGTTTTTCTGTCTGTTTTTGTCGAGTATATAGGTGTGGTGTTTGCATTTTTTTGCTGGTTTGATCGTAGGCCTTATTGATCTGAGCTCATGCAGTGAACACTGCCCAAATGATCCACAAATGCTTTTTCACTTAAAAACTGAAGTGCATAAGCTCAGATAAATCAGGTTAAATTATGTATGTAAAAGTTTAATTTTAGACAAGCCCTAACTAGAATATATACATTACTATTCAAAAAATTTGGAATAAATAATTGGTAACAAGTCCTCTTGTGCTCACAAAGGCTTCATTTATTTAATCAAACTACAGTAAAAATGTAAAATATTATTAACAATTTTAAAACAGCTGTATTTCTTGTGTAATTAATGTGGTTAGAAACTGTAATGTATTTCTGCTTGATGTGCAGCTGTAGGCATGAGCATCATTACTGCAGTCTTCAGTGTCACAATGATCTTCAGAAATCAAGTCTAATGTGATGTTTGGCTGCTCAAGAAACATTTCTGATTATCATCAATGTTGAAAACAATGGCCAATGTTTTGTTGTTGAGCCTGATTAAATTTCCCCTGACGCAGGAGTGCTTCGCTGCATTAAGAAGTTCAGAATAACAGCATTTTATTTGCACATAGAAATTGTTACATGAAACAAAAAGTCTTTTACTGTCGCTTTGTATCAACATAAATGCATCTATATATATATGAATATATATATGTATATATATGTGTATCTCTATATATATATATATATATATATATAGTAATATTATGTATGTGTGTATATTCATAGGTTGCTTTATATAAATATCTCAAGAATTCTGTAAAACTCAAGTTATTTGAGATAAATAGTCAATGTGGGAGCCTACAAAGCGAGAGCTGGAGCGGCTGCGACACAACCCCCAAACAAGAAGTCACATCCAACTGCACCATCGGTAGAACCTCACGTCCCACAGGCCTCCTCCTGGCATTCCTCTGAAACCCCGTTCAGGTAAACAGCACTTAGTTTAATAGCAACTCTGCCACAAAACTCATCTAGTCGTTCAAACGATTTGTAGTATCCGATGCGTCTGGAGACGGCAGCGGAGCCAGAAGCGCTCTTTGTTTATTGGCCACAAGTGCCATCAGTTGTGAACATTTGTTCCATGATGGAGAGAGAGTAATAAATAATCACTCTCCTCCTCAGCGGTTCTTCATCAGTTTTGGTGTGTGCGTGCCATGACCGAGAGAGAGAGTAAGAGTCTCTGTGGTTTTCATCATATTAGCGTCGCGGCCATATCTCCACACCAGAGAAACACACTAATGTGATTAGCCATCACGAAACTGCAGCTCCAGTGATCATTCAGGACATAATATGGCCTTGCGCGAGTGAGTTCAGGAGGAGGGTTATTGTAGCAGAGATGTTGGTTTAGAACTCCTCTTTTTGAGTAAACCCGGGCGTCGCGGTGACACACGAATCCGACTGGCAACTTGAGCTGTGTTACCGGAAGTGTCATTAAGGCGGTTAATCAGCTCACCGAGCTACCGAAGCGCTTGACTTCAGGACAATAAAATGAAATAGAACTCCGTTTTCAACAGCAGAAACCGGTACACGAAAAGAATTTTTTATACCGGTAGATTTGTATTTGAGGAAACGGTGTGATACAATTGATTCCTTTTTGCGACTCTTTTGAGTTGGAACTGGTGATCTCAAAACCAGCATGTGCAACCAGAGTTGTCCATTCTGAAGAAACAAAAAAATGTTTCTTTTGAGACGATTTTTAGTGATTCAGAAATATGCAGCATATCCAGATCAGCCTGATTTCTTGAACAAATGATTCTTTAAAGGCCATTTCTATTTACCATTTTCATAGCCGCTATTTTCATTTTCAAAAAAAAAAAAAAACACTGATCCAACCCAATTCCTGGAGCTTAGATAGCTCTTTTGAACTAGTTTCTTTTTAGTGAATGATGCACAAAAGCACAAACAAGGCAGACGGCTAATGACTCTTGGGAATTATGATAGGGCCAGTTCCCGAACAAATGATTCTTTTATGGCAGTGCTAGTGAATCAAAAACACACAGCACAACCAGAGTAGTCTGATTCTTAAGCAGAGTGATTATTTTGAGCCAGGTTTTTTTTTTTTATGAGATCAAAACATACAGCAAGGCCAAGGTAATCTGATTGGGAACAAATTACACTTTTCAGCCAGTTCTTGTAGTAGGTAGAAACATTGGCGCAACCATAGTAAGCTGCTAATAATCAATTCCCTAAACGGAATGACTCGCTTGAGCTTTCGGTTCTTTTGCAGTGAATCAAAAACATATAGCAGAACCATAGTAGTGTGATTCTTGGAGCAAATGGCTCACTTTTGAGCCAGCTTTTTATAGTCAAACGTAAAAGATGCAGCTTGCTGGCCAGTCTAGTTATCTACGATCTTTTTTTGTATATTTTATTTATATATATATATATATATATATATATATATATATATATATATATATATATATATATATATATATATATATATATATATATATATATATATTATTTTTTTTTTTTGGGTGAATCAGGCCCTTACATCACAATCCAATGTAGTCCCAGTTCCTCAAGCAAAAGACTCCTTTGAACCTGTTCTTTTTATGAAATTTGAAAAGGTACAGAATCAGTTCATACAGCTGGATTCCTGTACTCGAATTTATTCTTTTAGTAGAATAATAAAAATTAACAGCACCTAACAGAGTATTGCAAATGCTCAAACAAATGGCTCTTTTGAATCGGAAACATACAGCAATTTTAATCGACTGATGCAGTAGATTTCTGGAATCAATGACTCTTTGAATAGGTTCTTTGCGAATCAACCAGTAAGGATCCGTTCCGATTCCCTTAATTTAATTCCTTTTGAATTGGTCCTATTGAATCAAAACCATACAGCACAAACCAGAGTAGTCCAATTCTGAAGCAAAATGACTCTTTGGAGACATTTTTAGCATTCAGTAAAGGCGAATCGTTATCTTGAATCGAATGAGAAATGAATGAATGAGAGCATCGTTATCTTGAATCGAAAAACATGAAAACAACCTAACTGGATCCTGAACCGACTCCTGAACTAATGACTCTTTTGAGCTAGTTCCTTTAGTGAATCAAACACACTAGTTGTTTTTTTATAAAACTTTTGTGAAACTTGCATCACACTATCACATAAAGAAAAAATTATTAGTCAAGGCTGACTATCTAAATGATACCAAATATTCTTCCAAACTTCAAGAATTATTAATGAACTGAATCACTTCCAGCATCATTTAATTACTTACAAGCAATAAAGGTTTTTAAAAACTCGGTAATGCATTTATTTTATTTCACATGTCATAAACAATCCACTTATTTTATGCAAGTTTGTTTTCGGGGATGCTGGTTTGTGAAGCAGGGGTCGCTGTCAGCAGCGTGTGTGTGTGTGTGTGAGTGGCATCAGGTGTGTATATGATGTTCAATCACTCGCGGTGCATTAATAATATACAGCACTTGAAAGCGTGAGGTAGCAATACGTAACTGAAATCAGCTTGAAGCTGTTCTTGTAGTGATCAAAAAACATATAGCAGAACCATGGATGTGATTCTTGACAAAGACTCGTTTTGAGCCAGCGTTTATTAGTCAAATGTAAAAGATACAGCACTAACTGACTGGATCTAGTTAGCTCGATCTTTTGTATATTATATAATTTATATATATATAATTTTTTTTTTTGGGGGTGAATCAAACCCATACATCACAATCAGTGTAGTCCGATTCTCAAGCAAATGACTCTTTTGAGCCTGTTCTTTGTAAATCGAAAAGGTACAGAATCAGTATCAACTGATTCCTGTACTCGATTCTGATTCTTTTTGTGAATAATAAAAATTTAACAGCACGACAGAGTATTGCAATCTCAAACCAATGGCTCTTTTTTTGATCGGAAACATACATGCCACCCACACGACCCGCGCCCACTGAATCAGTACGACCCCTTCCTGAATCAACCTCGTCACTCTCTTTCGCAATTCGTTCTCTCCTCTCTGCTGGCTCGTAATCCACCCCACAGTAATCCGATCCAACGGATTCCCTTACCTGTGACCGACAATCGTCTTGAGTTGGGTCTACTTCTGCGATTTTCAAAAACCATACAGCACAGACCCGACATTGTAATAATTAGCTATGTATGTTTATTATTGACTCTTTTTGCAATCTGTGCGCGGGACCGCGGGCCTGTACATCTCTCCGTGCGCGGTCCGTTGCCCTGCATAGCGAGGAGACAGCGGAGGATTTTCAGCTTATTCTCGGCGTGTTGGATGAAACAAAAGGACTAAAAATGCTTTTTCGTTTTTTTTTTTTGAGAAGCCAGAGTAAACATCAGCACTGTACCGTGCTGATCCAACCGATCTCCCCTCCTGAACGACCTCAACCTAATTTGAGCCTAGTCCTCACCTTTAGTGGCATTTCAAACCAAAGCGTCCCATTCATCCAATTTAAAACATTTTAGGGTAATGAATCCGCATCTATATATGTGAACTTGAGACAATCACAATTTATTTTCATTGGCTCAAGTAAAAAAAAAATATAGATGTGTCGGCTCTAGCTTATTACTTTTTTTTTAGTGGATGAATGAAATACTTTGCTTCCAAACTTTTATTAAGCACCATTATTATGGGAACTGGAATCACTTCCGGCACATTCCTAACTTCACCAATCGCCACCCTGCCCCCCCTAAACAACTCGGTAATGCATTTTATTTTATTTCATTGTGATTCACACCCAATGTATTGCTGATGCAGCTAGTCTTGTTGAATCCGGGTGGATGCTGGGTTGTGTGTAGCACCACAGCGGGATGCGCTTGTCAGCAGCTGAGGGTGGTGTGTAGTCGTGAGCCAGTATCAGGTCCGTATACCTTCGATGTCCACTACCCCCTCACTCGTCCCCCGTGTGCATCTAACTATATCTTCACGCGACACTCTGAACACAAGCGCTGAGCCGCCTGCCGCGGGAGCCGACTGTGTCTCTTCTCTCAGAGGTCTTCCTTCAGCTCGCAGTTAGCTGCTTTTCTAAAAAAAGAAGAAAGTAATCGGTATCGAATCATCCAGTTTGCTTGTAAAAAATTCGGTATCAGAGTGCGTCATGAAAAATCATGATCGTCCATCTCCTCTCCCCTTCAACTGAACGTCTGGGAAGCAGTGCCGGAGCCTATGTCTGGAGCACGAAGGCCAGTTGAAGACGTTAGTCTCCTCACCGTGATAGGAGCCCACAGGCCTTCTGTCCTGCCACCACTCGTCTCATGCTGTAACCTGTCAAAACTGAGGCGCGAGCGGGACGAGGAGCTCTGTCTTCTGGGGCTCCGTGTGCGCTTCAGAAATCGAGTCGGGATATTACATCATGTGAAAATGCCCAGTGTGGTCTGCTCACGTTTTTAAAACCATCTTGCACAAGCGCTCAACGGAGGATTCGGTTAATTAATCCGATCGCTATCAGCAGCTCTGCCTGTACCTATAACTTTTTCCTACCACTAGGACCCCCAACGACCCACTTCTCACCAGTTGTTTCTTTTCGGTGGATGCTGGTTTGTGAAGCCGGGGGTCGTTGTCAGCAGCGGTGTGTGTGTGTGTGTGTGTGAGCAGGATCAGGTGTGTATATGATGTTCAATCACTCGTGTGCATTAATAATATATTAGCACTTGAAAGCGTGAGGTGCCGCGGGAGACGTGTGTCTCTCTCCAGGTCTTCTCAAGCTCGGCTGCTTGTTTTGGTCACGTCTCCGTCTCCGTCGCTCTCTTTAACTGAACTCTGGGAAGCGTGAGGAGCAGATGTCTGGGAGCGAAGCCCGTTGAAGACGTTTAGCCTCCCGGTGAGAGGAGCGCAGGCCTTCTGTCCGCTCGTTCATGCTGTAACCTGTCAAACTGAGCGAGAGGGAGAGGAGTCTCTGTCTTCTGGGGCTGTGCGCTTCAGATCGAGTCGGGGATATTCATCATGTGAAAATGCATTGGTTTGCTCAGTTTTAACCATTTGCACAAGCGCTCAACTGAAGAGATTCGCTTATTAACCATGTCAGAGTCTGTGTGACTAGATTTTCTAATAGGCCAAGAACTTTTCACCCATTTGTTTTGTTTTATGCCCTTTTTAAATAATTTTTTCAATTTTCTCCTGGTTTCCCCGCCTCGCCTCTTCCAGGACTGAGGGGTTTGATAAATCTTGGGAACACGGCTTATGAACTGCATCGTTCAGGCCTCACACACCCTGCTGAGGGACTTCTTCCCAGTCCCGACAGACACAAGTGTGAGATGCAGTCCAGCTCCTGCCTGGTGTGTGAAATGTCTCAACTCTTTCAGGAGGTGAGTGCTCAACACACACACTCACACACTCACACACACACACACACACACACACACACATACACACTCACCTCCACTCACACATTCTCTCTCTCTCTCTCTCACTCCACTCACTCCACTCCACTCACTCCACTCCACCACCACACTCACACACACACACACACACACACACACACACACTCACACACTTTCTCTTCTCTCTCACTCCACCACTCCTCCACCTCTCACACCTCACTCACTCTCTCTCTCTCTCCGCTCACCATCACTCACTCACTCACTACAATCACTCCCTCACACTCACATTACAACACACTCACTCTCTCCCTCTCTCTCTCACTCACTTCACTTCACTCATCACTCACACACACACACACCAACACCACACAACCACATGCCACACACACACACACACCCACATTCTCGCTCTCTCTCTCCTTCCACTCACATCACCACTTCACACTCACACGCACACACACCACACCTCACACACATCCTCACACACACACACACACAACACACACACATTCTCGCTCTCTCTCTCATCACTCGTCTCGTCACCACCCAAAAACAAACAAAAACAACCAACACAACTCTCTCATCCCTCTTCATCTCAAATCTCCACGCTCAATCAAAACATCTCACATCACATCACTCACTCAACCCTCACCTCACGTTTCATCACCTCCCACCCTCTCCCCCCCCTCCCACTCAACCACACCTCCCCCCATCACCCCACAACAGCAACTCACTCTCTCTCTCTGACTCTCTCGCACACTCTCTCTGCGTGCGCTCTCTCACTCGGGGCTCCTCCTCCTTCACACACTCGCAAAAATTCTCACCCATTTTCCTTTTCTCTCTCTCTGTCGTCTCGTCTGCTCCCACCCCCCCTCCTCCTACCTCGGGCGCCTCTCTCTCGTCGGCGCGGGTGTCATCGGTCTCGTCTCTCGTCATTCTCTCATCGGGTCGGATCCCTCTCCCTCTTCTCTCCTCCGTCTCCGATTCTGCTCCCGCCTCTCCTCCCTCTCGCTCTCTGCTCTCTCTCCTCCTCCCTCGCCCCCCGCTCCCCACCGTCATCCTCTCTTCCTCGTGAGCGCTCTCTCGTCTCTCTCTCTCTGCCTCATCCGTGCTGGGGCTCCCCCCTCGTCTCTCCCTCTCTCTCTCTCTCACACACGCACCACGGACAGTGGGCTCACCACAGGCCGAGTGTCCCTAGAAGTGTCCGAAGCCCTAAGCAAAACTCTTTTTGAGGTGTATAGAACAGGGTTGTGTCCACTCAGTCTCGAAACACAACACACTACACACACACATTACCGGCGCTCTCACTATCGGTTGCTATTATACGTGCGGTCGATTTTTTTCTCTTCAGCCTTTCATCCTGGCGAAGCCACGTTCTCTCCAACAACACACATACTCGCACTAGTTCACTACCATGGCCACCACACACGCAAGCACAGTCCGGCCTCGCCATTTCACACAAGATTCTTGAACACTGCCTACACTTCCTAGCACTCGCACCAAGGCGGCACCTCGACATACAGACCCGCCAATTCCGCTGACCCCCTACCACAGCAAACTATGGACATAGACCGAAATTCCAAAGAAGAGTAACCACAATCACGACAGTACATGACTGCCTTTACATTCTTTCTGTTTTTATATATATTTAATATCTGGTGTGCGCCCTGGAAGCACAGAAGAAGTGGCACAATAGTGCCAACAATCACATTGTATGGGTCCAAAATTATGCAAAAATCATTAGGATGTTAAGATAACCGTCTCATGTTGCGCATGTGGTATATTAGGTAAGAGGGTTGTGGCGCAACTGTAAAGTATAGGTCAAAGCTGTGTAGTGCAGGCTTGTATTATGTTGATAACGTGTAAGGAGGTGGTTTTATGACAGTGAAGGCAGTGTAAGGCATTATAAAAGCGAAGACAGTAGTAGATCATATCACATTATCGGTAGATATTACAAGCACTTTGATGATGGTTTTGAGCTAAGATACATTATAATTTTACAGAAGTTATTCATTTCCAATTTGGCTGTATGGCGGTAAGGGTTATCTTCTCATGTTATAGTGTTTAAGGATGTGTTGTCTAGTAAACAGTATAGATAGTGTATGTGCTGCTGGCAGTATAAGCCAAACTGTCTAGTTTATGCTTTATGGGTTAATTGCTGGCTGTTGAGGCAGCGGACGATGGGTTCATTGAAAGCAATAGAGGCCCCAGAATCGTGGTGTGTATAAGGAGATTAATAACCCCTAGAGGCGTTGAGTAATGTATTTTATAAATTCCCCTAGCTGTTATATACGCACACGGGGCTTCACATGGGGCTTGATATGCTTTGTATAAAACGGTTGATGGTCCATCGTCCGGTAGTAAAATAGAAAACAGAGGCAAAGTAAAGTGTGAATGATATTAATAAAAACAAGTATTCTTCCACGCAAACAAAGTAGTTCGCTCAGAAAGCACTTGTGGTTGCAACAAGTTGTTGCTTGAAAGCAACACGCTAAACTGTAAACATGAAGGTGTATGTTACTTTGGTGAGAGTAACTTGGCACGAACAGCTTCGAGACGTGGCGTGCGGGGGAGGCCAAGTCGAGAATCAGGCGACCGGAAACGGTAGTCCCGCGTTTAGTAACGCGTCCATATATGAGATGCATATCTGGCGGGAAAAGGACGCCAGCCTAGTGTGCAGGAGTCGGTGAAACTTAGAACAGAAAGCGAATGGTGAAAGAGCATAGCATGGAACAGGGGGGAGTCTCATGCTCACTTTAAAAACCTCTCTGTGGTGCATGTCATCTTTGTCTTCGGTCCTGTCCCGTAGTTCCTACTCGGTCCCGCGCTCTCCTCACATTCCCCTTCCGTCTGTGTCTGCACCTGGTGGGCGTGTGAGCGTGGCACGCGGGCGGCACACCCGGTCGGGTGGGGGGGCTCGTGCGGCTACTGAAGCTATGGCAGTGACGCTTCATCGAGTTCCTCTATGCTTGCTGTGCTTTTCTGGAATTGTGCTCCACAGACACTGGCAAAGTGTACTGCAGCCAATCAGACGCCCCCGTTTCAGGGTGGAGCAGCCAATCAGAGACCTCTGGGCTGTAACAACTGTCATGTGGGATTTTTCTCCTACTCTGATATTTAAATTATTACTTTGATTTGGTGCGCGAACATTTATTTGAGTATAGATAGCACAACTCTGCTGTATATTATTCTCAGTATTTTATGTTCGACATCTACAATAACCTACCCTACCTACACTCCCAACTAACCTTACTATACAACTAATAGAAATGGCCTAATCAAAAACTACTGTCTGGGCCCAACTGCTAAAACTGCTCACATTATTCTATCATTATCTAATAGTCATTTTATTAATACACACACACAATAACAATAATTACATTGATAATAAAGGTAATGATTAAACAATAAAACTCATAATAATTCAAGAAATTTGAATAGGTAACTAGGTGATGATTAACATCAGATAAGACTTGACTAATAAGCTGTGGTCATTAATTGATAATGATACATATATATGCAGCAACCATACTATATATTACTCATTTATTGCGTGTCAGATGAATATTGATAAATAATGAAGGTTTCAACAATGGCTATTAAAATGATAAAATAGAATATGCTAATTCGTAAATGCATTTCAGTCATACTCATTACTGTTTATTAATAGTCATTTTATATATTGATAATGTTACACACAATACTATATTAATAATAAAAAGGTGATGAGAAATAATGAAATGGCTAATAATAATTATATATAATAATATATCATTGAATGCAATTCATGTTAGTTGAGGCAGACCATTATATAATTATTAATTCTGAAATTTCAACATTTTATTGTATAACATTAGATGTCGCGATCTAAACCATGATATTAATCCCATATGTATTAAAAAATACATAGTATTATTATTATTATTTATAAGTAAGTTAAGCAATTTAACAGTAATATGGCAGAACTCAATTAATAAAGAACACTAATAATTATTTACATAATTCTTAATAATAAATGGGAATGAGTAAAATGATTCAAAGCAGATGAATAATAAAAAAAAAGAAAATTATACACACAAATAATAATAATACGTCCAGAGTAGGATATGGGTTTTTCTCCTACTTGATAACTCAACCACTCTCCCCCCCTGACCTTTGCAATTAAATTTAGTTGCATATTATAACTGCAGGGTGGCATGCTTTTCTTGTAGCATGTAAATATTCCATTATTAACTGTGTTTTTTAACAAAACCCGCTGTTTCTAATAAGTGTCATATTTGTTTGCTGTCAACCTCTATTTTCACAGAGTGTTTTAGTCTTTATTTCGTGATTTATTTCACCTATTGTTTGTTGTGCTTTAATCTTTCTGTGAATATGCTGTGGTTTTGCCAGGTTTCAGAGTTGCCCAGGCCGCTCTTTCAAGATCTGTTGTGACTTTTATCCCAGTAGGAAGCTGCAATATGTCATCTTTTCCAATATTGATGTAATAACAGGCAGGCATTAGCTAGTTAATTTCGCAAATTAGTTCGCATCCCGGTTCTAAGTTTTGAGATCCGGAATTGGGTGGCAGGTGAGCTAGGATGAGGTTAATGAAGGAAGAGCTGCGTGTATGTGAATGTTCGTGGTGACTAGCTGGGTGGCGTCAATGGACGAGCTCTAGATACAGTATCGTCTTTCGAAGTCTCCTCCGAGATTGGAGGACCGCTTGGGCAGGTATGAGTCATGCGGTTCCTTGAGTTTATTTAAGATGCTATCGCACGCTTGTGACTTCTGATGAAATCGTAGTCCCTCGCCCCGAGAGGGCGTAGGACTGACACTAGCTGGTCGGCCAGACATCCCACAGGGGGGGACTTGTGATCTGAGTCTCACTTACGTGTGGAGGCTGTAGGTACTTTGGTAGAAAAAGTGTCACATTAACGGTGTGTGTGTGGAAAAGTGTGTAAACGTGTGTATGTGAGTGTATTAGGCTGTCAGTCTCTTAAAAATTTTTATCTAATTAATTTAAAAAGTGGTTTTGTGAAAGAGAAAGTGGCGGCGTACATACATATTGTATTGCTTAGAAATTAATTTTTGATTGATTCAACAAAAATTGTATTACACATCCATTTAGGTTACAAAGGCTTCGTGTAACATAAAAAGAAGACAATTTGAGAATCATCTCAGTATTGTTTGTGTATACAGTGAAAATCAATTAACTTAACCAAAGCGGCTTTTGTATTAATAACAGTCTTCGAATACCTTCCTTTGTTTCCACAAAAGAAAGGTTTGTACTGGACATTGAGTTTTAATGTTTTCGTTAATGTGTTCATTATTAGTTTATTATTATTATTATATTATTTTAATTAAATGATACTATAATAAAGAAGCTAAATGTGCCAGGAGGGTGGCTGTAAAGGTCTTCAGGTCGATTCGTATCAAACAGCTGAGTCGTTCAGGAGTAAAGTAAATGGCTCTCTTTATGAATGAGTCTTTGAATCATGTGATTCACTCGATTCGTTCAAACAGCTGAGTCATTCGGGAATGAAGTAATGCTCTCTTAATTTATGAATGAGTCTTTTGAATCATTGATTCACTCGTTTCGTTTTCAAACGTCTTGAGTCATTCAGGAGTGAAAGTAAACGGCTCTCTTTATTGGGCAGTCCTTTGAATCGTTGACACGTTTCATTTCAAACCGCTGATTGCATTCATGAATGAAATGCTTGGCTCTTTTTTTGAACGAGTGCTTTGGGAATGATTGATTCCACATCGTTTCGTTCAAACGGCTGAGTCATTCGGGAATGAAAGGGGTAAACGGCGCTCTTTATGAACAAGTCTTTGAATCTTGATTGACCTCGTTTCGTTTAAACGTCCCCGATTCATTCAGGTGAAATGAAGAAAATGTGACTCTCTTGCACTGAACAAGTCTCTTGATGCTTGATTGAGCTCGTTTTCATGTCAAACGGCTGAGTCCATTCAGGAATGAAGTAAACGGCTCTTTTTTTGAACGAGTGATCTTTGAATCATTGATTCACTTCGATTGTGGTTTCAAACATTTTGCGGAATCATTCAGAGATAGAGTAAATGGCTTTCAACATGGTGCGAGTCTTTGAATCATTGACTCGATTCGTTCAAACGGCTGATTCATTCAGGAATGAAGTAAATGGCTCTCTTTATGAACGAGTCTTTGAATCATTGCTTCACTCGATTCGTTCAAAACACAGATTCATTCAGGAATGAAGTAAACCGCTCTCTTTAATGAACATCGTTGATCATTGATTCACTCGATTCATTCAAAAAACGCGTTCATCGAAACTCAAAACGCTGTGTTTTTTCTCGGAGACGCCGTGACAATTCCTGCTGTGGCTTTAAAGGGAATATATTCTTTGCAAAATTGAGCAAAACATAATATTTGTTTAAAAATATAACACGAGTCAACTCTTCTTACTGAGCTGTTCTATAAAATCACATTAAATCTCGTGAAATTCGGGTCAAAAACAGCACTCGTGTAATAGCCTACTGCTCTCACTGCTCGTGTGACATCGATATTGTGTGATTATAAATATGAGACAAAAACACATAAATGGGCATTTTTTTAATTTTAGGGCATAACTGCATTTATGGATATCATAATTGTCAACTGTATGAAATTTAAGATGATAATACAGGACTAGGGGTAGGGCCAGAAAGAAGACTTGAGCTGTTCATTTCACAGACTGATGAAACATTTCCTGTTAAAAACCATGAAAGATTGGAGCGGTTAGCATGTCCTGGCGCGAGTGAAGTCAAGTCAGGGGTCAGAGAAGGAGAATCAGACGCTCTGGAAGGGGCGAGAGGAAGAGGCGGATCTCATTCTTCCTCCTGCAGTGTGAAAGTGAAGGGAGGGGGGTTGTTTCTGCAGCAAACCGAGCGCTGCTTTCTAAATCAGACCTTCTCTTTCTCTCTCTCGTCTGTGTGTGTGTGTTCATATGCTGCTTCCATAATCCACTAAGAGATGACAATGGGAAAAAAAGCCAACAACCCAAACCACTGCAGCTGCATCATTGACCAAATCTTCACGGGAGCCTGCAGTCTGACGTCACCTGCCAAGTCTGCCAGTAAGAGTCGACGCAGCCAAGACGACTCGAGCAGATCCTGTATCCGAATCAGTCCTTCATGCATCTGTTCTCACTAAATGGATGATTGAATTGAATGTGTTTGATGTGTTATTTCTGCTAGTTTTGTTTGTGAATACTATGTTTTTTTTGTAAAGGGACAGTTCACCCCAAAATAAAAAAAAATTCGTCATTCACATCTTATTAGTGCGTTGCACACACAAATAACAAAAAATATTTTAATGGAATTTTACACACTAATTTAATTTATTTTTAAATTTGTATCTTTTTTGTTTTTTTGCACACTCAAAATAAATACAAATATTTATTATCTAATTAGTATTTTTACACAAAATTTTAAATATTTAATTTTATTAAATTTTTCTTCAGTACTCTCTCTTTTTTGGCAACCAAATTGGTAACCGGTTTTACATTAAAAGTAAGTAGTTTTGTTTTGTATATTAAATGCTAAGTTTAAAGTTTTGACTTTTTTTTTTTTTTTTTCGTAATTTTTTGCACAAATAAAATAATAATAATAATAATAATAATAATAATAAACCATTTATTGTCCATTAAAATATTTTATACAGTATTTAAATATTAATTAATTTATTGGAATTTTTATCAGTACTTTTTTCGCAGAAAATATTGGCTAAAATATTTTTATAATAGAAAATAGATACTAGTAAAAAAAAAAAAAATTATATTTGATTAATATTTATTAAAAAAATTATCAGTACTGAATAAACTGAATAAATTAGGTATACAATCAGCATTTAATTTTGAGGTCCACATGTGGTATCTAAGTAGGCAGCATAATTATTCATCCTACTTTTTGAAGCAGTCTCAATGGGTGTTGCCCATCAATGCTCCCTATGTAGGTTGCTCCCTATGTAGGTAGCTCACTAGGTTTTTGCTCAGAGCCGTCCTTATCCGGTGTTGTATAGTACCCTCTGAACTCCATTGAATGCCTCTGGAGTGTTTTCAGGTCCGGTGAGAGATGCACAGGTCATGGCGATTGCCCCTCAGCGCCACCCCCTGGTTTAACAGAGTCATTGCAACTTCCCTCCGCCCATTCATTCCCTGCTGCGTCTCGATTAGTTAAGTGCTGCTGCTCTATCAAGTTGGTTTTAATGCTCCACCTAATTAACTACTGTTTTTTTTTTGTTAAGCTTGCAGTACAAGACTGACAAGCAGATGAAACGCTGCTCTTTTTGCTGAGTTTTTGCAAGCACAAAACCAGTCATAGTGAAGAACCCTACTCAATGCATGTTTTTGCACGATTCCCCTTCTTGTCAACTATATTTTTATTGGACTGCCTCGGCTTTTAATGTGTAAAAAAAAAAAAAAAAAAATTTATGAAGTGAAGTCACTTAAAGAGTTATTTAGTCATAATTTTTGGCAGAAAAAGTGTTTAGAATTTTAATTGGCCATTTTGATGTAAAAATCTTGTGTACCTCAGGTTTGTTGGTTTTTATTGTATTTGTTATACTTTTGCATGTTTATGCCATGAAAATAGCCTAAGATGCTGACATTTTTTGCCTTGAAAATAGCCTAAGATCTGAACATAGCATTAATTAACTATATAATACATAGCTACTACCACCAGTCTTAAGGTCACTGGGTATATGTGTCGCCCAAGCCTTGAGGTACTTTGTAGACTGTTTCCTATCCCGCACGGAGACCGCTGCACACGCCTCTTTAAAAGATTTTGTTGTGTTCGTTGTTGTATTTTAAAACACAATTGCAATGTTTTCAACTGACATCATGGCATTCAAAATAAAATTATCCCAAACGTAACCGTGGCGCGCGTGTGGCTGTGTGAATCGCTTCCATCGGCGCTGCTGCAGCAAAACACTGTTGCTCACATTAAATCTTTTTATATGATTATTATGACCAGTACTTAATTTGATCCTGCTGTATTCTGTTCTAGAAAATGTCAGATTTTTATTTTTTGCATTCCTG
>NC_056578.1:233071-233275 GCF_018340385.1 Cyprinus carpio | reverse complement strand
ATATACGTGTGCAGCAGGCTCCGGCGCGATCGAAACAGCTGAGACATAAAAAAAAAAAAAAAACAGCAGAGTGAAGTGTTTTATTTTATTTTTGAGCTGTTAAGTTTAAAATTTTAGATTTTTGATTTTGTAAAATAAAGCAAACAAAAAGAATGCGTTGCCATCCTTTTTTTTCCATGAACTTATGGAGCGCAGCCACACTTC
>NC_056578.1:232799-232891 GCF_018340385.1 Cyprinus carpio | reverse complement strand
CGTCACCGTTTAGTGACATCACTGAATGCTCCGGGAAAACGTATTGTGTCGGTCACAGCGCCTTTTAATCGCCGTTTTGAATCCAGCATCAC
>NC_056578.1:202329-232608 GCF_018340385.1 Cyprinus carpio | reverse complement strand
TCATTAGGATATTACTTAAAGGAAAAATTTCATGTTCCATGAAGATATTTGTGTAAATTTTCCTAACCATAATATATGCAAAACTTACATTTTTGATTAGTAATATGCATCTAAATTCATTTGAACACTTTTAAAGGTGAGTTTCTCATATTTAGATTTTTTTTGGCACCCCTCAGATTCCAGGTATTTCGAATAGTTGTATCTCAGACAAATATTGCTGATCCTACAAACATACATCAATGGAAATATTTATTCCTCTTTCAGATGATGTATAAATCTCAATTTCACGAAGTACCCTTAGTACCTGGTTTTGGTGCCCCAGGGTCATTTGGTGTTTTCCCCCCTTTCGTCGTCCGCAGTGGGGTTCTCCACAACGATAGACCCGTTCTGGGACATCAGAGCCTGGATCTGCCGGGGTCATCCACCCCGTTCTGGGCCGCTCAAGAAGCCGGGCAGCGACGGCAGCGTGGTGAACGAGACGGTCACCCGAGCGAGCCACCACTCTCACAGACTGCTTTACTGCAGGTACAGTACGCACCTGCAGGCCGTTACAGACAGCCCGTGTATGCGGACCGCCACTGTACTCACGCTTCGGCATTGGCAGGTTCACCTCTGCTCTCCCGAACCCTTAGGATTAGCGCCAAGCTTCAATGCAGCGGTATTGCCATCGTTTACCCAGGAGTCCACCAAGCAGCTTACTAGGAAGATGCTTCCTATCGTTTCGTGTTTTTCCATCTCAAAGTGCTTGTGCATGCATGCCTTACCAGTCGGTGAGTAACACTCCAAAGTGCATCGTATATCAAGCCACTCTGAAGTAGAGATCACGACACATCAGTTAAACGCTACTATTACTGAGCCTATAATTAACTGTATCTGAATAATAATTGATGATCAATTTTTTAATATACTGAGCAATCTCATATGTATTCCAGTAATTGTGCTGGCGATTTCTCGCCTGTTTCCTTCTGTTTAGCTATTCTTTGCAAACAAAATGTTTTTAACAATACTAAATGAATGGCTTATTTTTAATACTGTACACAACTCGGTTTGAATTCAGAATTCACTGTTAGATTAATATTCTTTTCACAATGGTAATGAGGTAAAGTTTCTGATTCATAAATAAACAGTAATATTATCAACTATCAATACTAGTTATTATGCTTTTAATATTACGACATTGTAATCTGTATTAATATCATTAAATTAATATATTAAGATTAATTGAGTGCATGTATAGACATATCACAATTCTATAATGCGGTATATTATCGGAAAACAAATTCTTACAACGGTAAAATGATTTTATTTCATAATTCACTTTTTTTCATTGAATTTGTTATATTGCTGTGCATAATTTGTTGATTTTGTGATTTATTCACAGAGTATATAATGTTAACTATTTCGCACATCGTGTGAATTACTCATTGTTTAGATTTATTGATTAAATTTTGCACAATATATCATAGTATTTTTATTAAGTATTCCATGCAGATTAAGAAATATAAAATTCGGTACTACTGTGGTAGTATTTGAAAAAAATTACCACGTCTTGGTTTTTGATACCAGAATTCACTTTTTCAACATTTGTTTTTTAGATGATGATGATGATTATTAATTATTATTATTATTATTATTATTATTATTATTATTATTATTACTCCTTATTATTATTATTATTATTATTATTATTATTATTATTATTACTCCTAAGAGACATCTAGTGGTTAGAGTTGCTTAATGTATAAACACCAGTGAACCTATTTATTCAATAGTAATTATTTAATGTTTGGGAATATTGATTATTAAATATTGAATGAGGAGTGTTTACAATTCTGTATCTGTTACTGCTGTGTTCCGTATTTAAAGCAAAATTTACTCAGTATTCTTTTTGGGGATGGCAGACCTCACTTTCATAAATTTATTTATAGTTTTTATGTATTATGATTTGTATTTTTAATTATCATTGAACTGCATCTACTACTACTGTAAACACATATTTTTATTTATTTGTATTATAAATTGTTTTTACCCCGAGTAGTACGCAGCAGTCAGTTTTCATAATAATTCCTTGTTTTTATTTTTATTTTTATGAATAATAGTAATAATAGCAAACATTTAAATACTGTTCCATCTGATCGGGTGTTACCATCATTAATACAAAATTAAATATAATTGTCATAATTATTTAACATACTGTAGGATAGTGCCCCCCCCCACAAATAATATTAATCATAAATTATTCAGGGGAATGGCGTCATAAGGTCTGTGGGCCTTGCGTTCGGTTTCCGATTGGTCCTTTACGCACACAGTTCTGTGGTTTGAGTTCGCTGGTTCTTGTGTCCAGCGGTTCGAGCATTCGGGCGGACAGCGCCGGAGGAAGATCACCACAATACGTGTCCTGTCCGCTAGAGCTGGACATGACGCCCTTCTGGCCTCCAGGTGTGTTTAACGGATACTGAACCATTGACAATACATCAATGATCAGATTCCCCACGGTTAGTCAATTTTCTGCGTCTTCAGAAAAAAGATTCGACGGCGTTGGTTTTCAACTTCCGCGTCGTGTGAATCCCCTAATAAAGCAGTGTTTTAATCGGCAGCGCTGCATTATGGGAAGCGTCTGTTACTCTGCTGCTGTCGTAGAGTTACGTTCACATTCAGTCTGTGTGCAGTTTCTGTCTGGACATAAAACAGACTGCTGACCGCTTGATGAAAAACAAGCTCAGCTGGATTCTACACATTTACACAATTCAGAAAAGGCATCTAGAATTAATCATGGAGCAGATAAAATACATCAATTATTAATCAGTTATCATTTTCTTTATTTAACAGCTGAAATGTGTAAGGTTTTAACTCTTTTTTATGAACTGTTTCAAAGGTTTATTTGCACATTTGATGCAGTGCCCAGTAGAGTAAATTTTGTGCCTGTTTTCAGAAGGGCTGGCTCGATTATGACAAAAAAAATCATAATCCACAACGATTATTTTGAATCAATATGATAATCATGATTATTTTAACACAGTTATTAGTGGGCCATATAACCAAAATTTATTTTAAATGCAGTCTGAAGTATTCAGTTAACAGCCTACTATAGAAGTTTGAATAATCAACTGTAAAATAAAAGAGCATAGTCGTTCACTGTAAGAATTAAACTTGCTTTTTTCTTTATTAAAGCTACAAAAGAATGTCTGTAAGAGCATTTAGTGTTTTTGTGTTTGTCTTTTATTGTTGGATTAATATTAAGCTCACAGTCCGCAGAAGGAATATTAGGCTGCTGTCACTTTAAGAGCCGCATGGATCCGGTTTACTGTTACACCACGTGTTTTTCATTCTTTATCTGTTTACATTTATTACATAACCTACGAGGGTTTACCTGAATAATCACCACATTTCTGGCGTGTGTTTGAACGTTTAGGCGCTAAAAGAGGACTTTATGTGGTCCATGATACTCCTGAGAAACAGCGCAGAAGTTCCTCTTCCGGCGCTTTTAAAACCATTAATACATCGAATCGAACTTTGATAAGTCAACCGCGTCCATTTTGCCAAAGTCACGTTGCATGATTCTCCACATTGAAAATATGGGCTTTTTATGGAGGAGTGAAAGGTTGCTCTGGAAGAGATTATAATAATGGTTTTAGCTACATAAAAGTTTGGCATACTAACTTGACTTTGTTACCATACTAATGTGTGTGTGCTGTGTAATGTCTTCTTATGTATAAATACAGACATTTTTTTTTTAAAATGTATATGTATTGTATTATTTTATGTAAACACTTGTATGCAATTTATATTAAGTATAAATATTTTACATATTAATATAAGTTTTCCTTAATATATACATGAATGGGTGTGTATTTATATAGACATAATAAATATACACATTACACACAGTATGTAAACAAACTTTTATTTTGAATCAGTTAATGCGTTTTTAGCCCCTAGTTATCAGCATTATCAAGCTATTGTTAAAATGTGCTGGAAATATTCAAAAAGTACTGTTTTGTATTTAAATTCAACAAACAATGGATACAAGGTATTTTTTTTGTTTGCATGACCGCATTCGTTTTGCAGCCCTCCTGTCAGTTTTAGTCAATATGGTCGTGATAAGAAAATCAGAAAGTAAGATTCTGTCCTGTTTGTGTCCCATGTAAAGAAGCGGATGTGAGCGGTGTCCGAGTACGCAGCAGCCCGTCGACTGCGTTGAACAACGAAAACAAGGTTAGTGGCTGCGTCTGCTGGCGTTCAGTGAGGTCAGATGCTTGATGACTGGTCCATGTGACGCGTCTCTGTAATCCGCTGCAGGTATTCTCTGTTCGCGGTGGTCAATCATCAGGGCACTGCTGGAGAGCCGGTCACTACACCCGCGTTCATACCGCCAGCACAAGGACCAGTGGTTTTAAATGTGATGATGCCACCATTTATCACTAAAGCCGGCATTAAAGATGGTTCTTGTACGGTGATGGGTCAGTCTCTACACACACACAGACACACGCACAGGCAGACAACCAAATGCGAGACAATGACGTCACCAACACACAGACCGCACAATGACTCACAGACACGCAGACAGTGACCTCACAGACTCCCAGACACGCAGTGACTCACGAACCGCACTCACAGACACGCACGCACAATGACTCACGACAACGCACGCACACATGACTCACTAGACACCAGCCGCGACACAGACGCACACAATGACTACGATGCACTGACCCACACAGGCGCGCACCATGATTCACATACAACGCACACCACAGACACGCACACCATGACTTCACAGCCACACACACACAGGCCACACACAATGACTCACAGAACACCAGCACAGCCTCACAGAACAACTCACAGACGCACCAATGAACTCACAGACACGCACCAACACAGACGCACACAATGACTCACAGACACGCACTCACAGAGCACACAATTACTCACAAGACACCACACACACAGACGACACTAATGACTCCAGACACGCACACAATACTCACAGACACACTCACGCCACAAGACTCACACAATGACCTCACAGACACGCACACACAGAACGCACACAATTACTGTTCACAGACCACGCACGCACGACGCACACAATGACGCACAGACACGCACACACACAGACGCACACGTGACTCACAGACCGCACACACACAGACGCAACACAATGACTCACAGACAAAAACGCACACAATGAACTCACAGAACACGCACGCACCACAGACGCACACAATGCTCACAGACACGCACGCACCACATGACTCACAGACACGCATACCACACAAGACTCTCATACACTCACGCACACAGACCACAACAATGACTCACAACACGTAACACAGACGCACCCATGATCACAGAAAGCCACACACAGACGCACACATGAAAACACACACAGACACATACAGACCAACACGACAACACACGAACGCAAGCTACACACACACAAACACAGACAACACAGAAAGAAAGTCAACACCACAAAACACACACACAGACATCACACACACACCAGCACAACACACAAGACCAACCAAACACAAGGAAACACCACACATCAGACACACAACACACACAGACGCCAAAAACAACACACCACACAGACCCACACAACACAACACACAACAACACAGACACATACACATCACACACACACACAAAAACCACCACCACCGCAACACACAACAGACAAAACACACACACTTTTCAACGATTTCTAAACTTACCCACCACAGGACCCACACGCACACAAGGACCCCACAAACCACGGCACTGCACGACGCACACAGACTCACGACGCACACACTGACTCACAGACACTCCACACAGACGCACACAATGACTCACAGACCACCACACACGCATACACACACATGGACACACAACACACACACACACACAGACGGACACACACACTACACACACATACACACACAAACAGACACAGGAAACAGCTGCACACAATTGTACACACATACACACACCACACACGCACCTACGCACCACACGCACAGACGCCACACACACGCACCACACGACCCACACGCAAAAACTCAACACAGACAACGTCACACACTGCGCACACAATGACATCACACACACGCCCAGACAATTGACAGACACACAAGGAACACATCACAGAAACACACACTCACTCGCACACCACAAACACACACCCAAAAAACACACACACGCCACAAAACGAAATTGACACTCACTCCCAAACAGACGCACACACACAACACACAAACAAACACATACAACACACACGCACACACACACACACACACATACGCGCACGCACCACAGACACACACAATGACTCAAACACACACACACACGCACACAACAACAAAAACACAACCGCAAACAACAGACTCACACAACCGCCACCACACAACCACGCATCACAAACGCACACAATGACTCACGAAGCAGCCATACGAACACACACACATTACACAACAAAGCACACACACACACACACACACACAATGAATCACAGACCGCACGCACACACACAAACAGCAGACACTCACAACACACACACGCAAACACACCACCACGCAGACGGCACACAGTGACGCGCCCGCACGCACACTCACAAACGACGCACACACTGACACAAAAACACGCACCACACAACTCACACAATTATCACGACTACGCGCCACACAGACACACCCCACAGACTCACACACAGACACACGACCACACACAACAACACAGAACACCAGCTACACACGAAACACGCAATGACTCACAATACACGAACACACACAATGACGCACGACACAAACACGCAACAATGACTCACAAACACGCCACGAGGACAACATTACAGAAACATAAAGGACACAATGACGTCACACAAACGCACTGCACACCATACCCAGAACACAAACACACGCACAAACACAGCACACACACAGACAAACATACAAGACACACACACAACACAAGACACAACAATGACAGACATCTGCGCACGCACATCAGACCACATGACTCCCAGACCCAAACCACACACACACAACAATCACACGCACACATGACACATATCACCACCCACAGCAAAACAAACAGACACATGATCCGAGAACCACGCAGACAAAACAAGCACCGCACGCACAACAACACACAACAGACAATACAGAAAGCACTCCGGACACACCAGAACCCCACAATGACGCAGAGACACCACACACACACACCGCACAACACACAACCACAGACCACACACACACAATGAAGCCACCACACAGCACAATTGGACTCACCGACACGCATATCACACAATGACTCCCCGACCCACACCACACAAAACCACACAGACCCACACACACACACACACACACACAGACACATACACACAACAAAACGTAACAAACAAACACGAGACACACACAGACACACACACACACAGACAAACCAAGACCTCACACACACTCACGGCACACACACAGAACACACACAATGCCTCACAGCACATACACACACAACACACCATGCACACAAAATACTCCACAACACACGACACCACATCACACACACTGCTTTGGAAGTTAATTTGATTAAAAGCAAATCAAAGCTTTAACCTAAGCGGTTCTTCACATATTTATAATACTACAGCTACTCATTTACTCTCTACATATTGTCCTTTTTCTGTACTTTAAAGCAACAGATCATCGGTTCATTATTAGACCGTAGGAAAATATTTCTGAACGACTTCATCAGATTCTAAACAACCCGGTTGACTTTCATGGCTAAGGACACGGAATCGAAAGACAATGCATTTTTTTACTACCCACTACACATATACAACTCTCCGAAACCATACACACACACACACACCACATGATTCAACAAAAACACACAGACAACACGCGGGCGGCGCGATTCCAACACCCCATCTAAAAAAAAATGCGCGCAGAAAACTCCGAACACACACACACACAATGACAACACAACCATGCAAAACACGCATTACAGACCCACACATCACACACACACAACACAGACATATACAGACAACAACACACACACAAACACAACACACCCAGACACCCACGCAACACAGCCAATCAACCAAGGACATCCCCAGGACTCCACAGACACGCCGCGCACACAAAAAACAACGCACCACAACACAAAGCATCCACACACACAAACCAACACACACGTACCACAGACAACTCGCGTAGACGCACACACAGTATGCCACCCAAAAACACACACATACGCAACACACACAGGAAACACGAGCACACTCACACACATACAAAAACACAAAGCCACACAGATCACACACACACACCACACAGATACACACAATTGACACAGAAACACTAGCGCAAAAAACCACAAAACACACCAACAGAACGTCACAAATAGAGCACACCACACGCACACATGACAAACACACACCAACACAACGCAAACACAGAATACCCGACAAACCACAACACTACGCGCAAACCACAAACCACCACAGACACGCACACACACAGACACACACAGATGCACACCACCCTCACACACACTCAACAACACACACACACAACCACAACACACACACACAGAACACTTACGCAGATGCCACAAACACACAAACAAAACATTGCAAACACACACAAACACTATGAAACACGAAACCGCAAAACACGAACGATACACTCACAAACACACAGACGCGCACAATGACTCACAGATACGCACAAGTACAAACCCACCAACACCGAGCACACACTGACTCAAATACACGCCGCACCAATGCTCACAGACACGCATTCATAGACTGCACGCAACTCACAGACCCCGCACGGCACACAGACGCACACAATACCAGACAGCACATATGCACATAATGACTCACACCATACGCCACAGACACCACAGACTCACAGAGATGCATATGCACACAAGCCTCCATACACATACGCACACCAGACACACATGCACGCACAGCGCTCACAATGTACTCCAGACCACACAGACCACACAATACTCACATCACGGACACAATTCCAGACACACAGACTCACACTAATGACTTCGGACAACGCAGCAGAACGCACACAATGACTCCACAGACACCTCACACGCACACAATGACTCACAGACACACGCACACACAGATGCACACAAAGACATCCGACAAACGCACGCTCACGAGACACAGACGCATCACCACATACGCTACAGACACGCCACACACAGACGCACACAATGACTCACCTGACACGCACACACAGACCGCACACAATGACTCTCGACACACATCGCACACACATATGCACACAATGACTCACAGACACGCACTGTCCACGACCACACACACAGCAAAGTGAGCTTGTGCTTGCTATATAAAATAAATCTTGCTTACTTGGTTTATTATTTTGTATTTAATACAAGGGGCATACATAATTTACATTATATAGGTTATAATATATTTATGTAGATATACTAAAAGTTTACAAATAAATTTACTGACTTAAGGTGCTTAAATAAGTTTTTGTGTGGCCTTTTTTGCTTCTTTTTATCATAAAAGGAAAAGCTGGTTTTGTCATAAAATGTCTCTTTATTTCTGAAAAATTGTACTAAATGCTCTGTAACGGTTATTATAGTGACCTAAAACTAAAGCCACTTAAAAAAAAAAAAAAAAATCTAATAATCCTTAAAAAAACTTATTTCACCTCTTTGCCAGGGTAACATTTTCATTTCAGTTTGACCTGATGCACCAAAACAACAAACAATTTTATTTTTATTAAGATTTTTTAAGTTCAAAAAAAATCAAATTGGGTAAAAAAAAAACAAGTTATTTGTGGCCCTGGAGGCACAAAAAAAAAAAAAATATATAAGATATATTATGCCAAAAATTTTAGGATATTAAGTTTAGATCATGTTCCATGTAGAAGATATTTTTGTAAATTTCCTACCATAAATATATCAAACTTTCATTTTTGATTAGTATATGCATTTCTTAAGAACTTCCCTTTGAACAACTTTAAAGGTTTTTGTGTCCTCAATATTTTGATTTTGTTGCTCCCTCAGATTCCAGATTTTCAAATAGTTTGTATCTCCAGACAAATATTGTACTCCTAACAAACATACATCACTGTAGATATTATTCCTTCATCTGCCCGATTGACGTATAACGCCAATTTAAAAAAATTGGCCTTGCCCCTTAACGACTGGTTTTTGCTACCATGTCACAATTGAAAAAAATACTTGTACGATAAAATTTGTAAAATCTATCATGATGAAGATATAGAACCATAGTAACTAAAATTAAATTAAGGAATAATTATTTCCTTATAAACAGCACTCAAAGATATTAAATACCTCTCCTTTGTAAAAGTTATCTATTCAATAAAAAAAAAAAATGTCTTTTCCTGTTTTGCAGGTACTTGTTATTTTTACATAAGCAGTCCTTGATATGAAATAACGGCGATGCGTGAGCGGCCGATCCAAGCTGTGAAGAGAGGAATCATGAACGCTCGTTACCACACACAGAATCATCTTCGCACTCAGAAAAACAATTACAACAACACAGAATTAAAAACTAAAGACACCGCTAAACCAATCTGCACTGAGCACCCGGAGCATACTTGACAGAAAGGGGAGGGAGCCTCACTACAGACACAGACTGACGTCTCCGCACATCGCATCTCACTCTCAGTCGCGCTTCTCCCATCATTCACCTGCGCCCGCGCTTTTCTCATCCTCCCATAAGATGATTTTCCGGCGAAGTATATGAGGGAAAATATTCCTTGCGTTCTCGCTGTACTGAATGCAACAGAATGGTTTTATCGACGTTAAGCGTAAACCTGTATCGTCGTCCGTCGCTTGAGTTTGAAATCCTGTCCAGCACTTTTCGTTTCGTTTTTTTTTTTCTCCCCTCGTCTTTTTCTTTGGGCTGGAAATGTCACTCGCACACGCAAATCTATATATAAATCTATTTTTATAAGTCATGGCTTTCTGTTTGCCGTGTCCTTTACCCTCATCTCTTCTCTCTTCATGTGCTTCGGAGTGAATGTGTCTTTAGTCTTTGGTTGGACTTGGTTTGGGGTTTGCAGGTTCGCTCGTGTTTCAGATGCGTTGTGAATGAAGACGTTTTCTTTTGTGTGATGCCTGTCTCCACCACTGCTTGATTCAGCAGTGTTACCCTCAGCCACGTGGTGTGTGTGTGTGTGTGTGTGTGTGTGTGTGTGTGTGTGTTGTGTGTGTGTGTGTGTGTGTGTGTGTGTACTGAATCAGTACTCCAACTTGGCATGCTGTTTAAACTGGATGCTAAAAGACTTTGGGGAGGATTTTATAAATGTTAATTATGTATCTATGTATAGTATGTATGTATGTAATGTATGTAGACAAAAAAATGGTAAAGAAAAAGCACTGTGTCTTGTGATTAGTTTTCTCAGCCGGATGAAGCCAGTTTTTTATCTTTGCATTTTATTCTCTTAATTTGTCTTTTCGTGATTCTCCGAATCCTTTGTTCTGGTTTTTAACATTCTCTGTGTTCAGCGTCTCTTATGCTCGGTTTTTATCTTTATTTCTGATTAAAAAAAATCAGATGAAACTCTTTTAAGGCGAGGCACTATAAGCAAAAACGTTGCTTTTCATCCAGACGCTGGGCAAAAAATATCCCAAATACACTTTTAGTGTTTGTTTTATTGCAGTTTTATGTATTTGCGCCTGTCTGTTAGATTTCAGTATCAGTCCACATCTTGAAAGGCTTCAGCAGCACTTAGTTATTCTTCTAACTTTTTTACTGAGGGGTTTGTTTATATAACACTCACCTGATCTTATACAACATTTCTTTCCTGAAAACATTGTGAAAATGTATGTTTGTGTTTGTCTGATTTAGGGAGTGATAAAAAGAAAAATACTCTATGTAAAAAACTTTTAATATATCAACAAAATCTAACCAGGGTTTACAATCTGACTTTCTGTTTTGGAAATGTATGCATGCATTTTATATTATATATAGAGAGAGAGAGAGAGAGTTTGGTATTGGTAATGACTATTATTATTATTTTTTTTTTTTTTAAATACTATTCTTCTGCTCATCAAGGCTGCAATTATTTGATCAAAAATGCAGGAAAAAAAGTAATAATTTTGCAACAAAATAATGGTTTTCTATTTTAATACACTTAAAAAAAAAAAAACCTGTTTATTTCTGTGATGTGCAGCTGTATTTTCAGCATCATTACTCCAGTCTTCAGTGTCACATGATCTTCAGAAATCATTCTAATATGATGATTTATTATCAGTGCTGAAAAAGTTGCTGCCAATTAAAAAAACAAAAAAAACAAAGTACAGACCCCAAACTTCTGAGCAGTATTGTGTAATGTTACAAAAGATTTTATTACCGTCTTTTCTGTATTTCTAATCAAATAAATGCAGCCTTGATGAACATAAGAAAACTTTAAAAAAAAAAAAATAAAATTTTGTCGTTTGACATCACAAACACACACACACATATATATATATAGGCCTATAGTATGGTAGTATATGTGAGTATGGTCCTCTCTCTCTCTCTCTCTCTCTCTCTCTCTCTCTCTCTCTCTCTCTCTCTCGTCTTAAACTGTGAAACAGAAGGTTCTGGAAGATTAATCGTATTTTTCTTCATTGAAAAGTTGTTTTTTAAGAGCCTTTCAAGATACTTTGAACTCCAGTGTTGTTAAATGATGAAATATGTTTTCTGAAACACAAAGTCATGTTTAGTAGCTGAAAGGCTGAAATACTATATAATATAGATATCTGTCATAGATCAGTGTATATTCCTCTTTACTTCTCAAGTGCGTTCCACCAATCAGAGAAGTCACAGTAACCGTGGAAACCAGAAAGTGCACAACTGCTCACTAGTGACGAAGTTTTATTTACTGTCTTTTTGCCTTCATTTTACAAGAGAGGGAAGCAGCAAACAAATTTCAAATGTTACTGTACCTTTATAGTTTAATAATTTTCTTATTGTACCTTTATTGCTAACTCCAATGTGTAGTTTTATTTTTTATATTTATACATACTGTACGTGTGTGTGTAAATATATAAAACTATATATATATATATATATATTTATATATATATATATATATATATATATATATACACCCACATTATTAATTAGATGAAATTGAATGAGAGGTACTTTCAGAGTCAAGAGGCCTTCAAAGTGTGTTGTGCTCTATTAAATTACAGCATTTATTAAAACTAAGCTGAGGTTATTTTTCCATAGGAATTCTTGAGGCGTGCCGTGTGTGTGTCAGGACTATGTTGAGATGCTGGTGTGTGTCGGTGAGCCAGATGATCCTGAGCGCTCGGCTCTTATCGCTGTGTGTCTGGAGCAGGTCTGTGTGCTCAGAGAAGCAGTAGACGCAGGTCTCTGTGGCCCTCGAGCGCTCCGGAGTCACTTCATCCACCCGAGCCATCAGAGAATCTGCAGCAGAACACCAATTTAGAGACGTGTTTGGATGTTGTTTTAAATGGTGTAGTCAGTGTACAGAAGTAGGCTACTGTCCATGAATATTTTTATTATACGAATAATAAAAAATACTAATATTAATAATTATACATGCACAAAAATTGCGATTATTGAACATCATTCTAAGTTTACACCCAAATCATGTTCAATGTTTTAAGAAGTATGTAGAGAACTATAAGTAATGTGTTCAAATTAATATTTCAAAATAATCAACATTTTTAACAAAATATTTGTATGTAAAGATAATGTTATGACAAAAATAACAATATGACCTTGAATTATTTTATTTGTTATTGACTATTTTGTCAAAAAAAAATTCCCTATATGTGTATGTGTGTATATATATATATAATGTATGTGTGTATATATATATATATAATGTATGTTGTGTATATATATATATAATGTATGTGTGTATATATATATATAATGTATGTGTGTGTGTATATATATATATACTATATATAATGTATGTGTGTATATATATATATATATAAATGTTATGTGTGTGTATATATATATATAATGTATGTGTGGTATATATTTAGGAAATATTTTTTTTTTTTTTATTTTTTTTTTTTTTTTTTTTTTTTTTTTATGTATTTTTTTTGTATATATATATATATATATATATATATATATATAATGTATTGGCACTCCAATGTATGTGTGTGTATATATATATATATATATAATGTATGTGTGTGTATATATATATATATAATGTATGTGTGTGTGTATATATATATATAATGTATGTGTGTATATATAGTATATATATATAATGTATGTGTGTATAATATATATAATATATATAATGTATGTGTGTGTGTATATATATATATAATGTATGTGTGTATATATATATATATATATAATGTATGTGTGTGTATATATATATATATATATAATGTATGTGTGTGTGTATATATAATATAATGTCTGTGTGTATATATATATATATGTATATATAATGTATGTGTGTGTGTGTATATATATATATAGATAATGTATGTGTGTGTTATATATATATATATATATAATGTATGTGTGTGTGTATATATATATATAATTTATGTGTGTATATATATATATATATATAATGTTAGTGTGTGTATATATATATATATATATAATGTATGTGTGTGGTGTATAATATATATATATATATGTATATAGGGCTGTCAAACAATTAATTACATCCATAATAAGTTTGTTTACATAATATATTTGTGTGTACTGTGTATATTTTACTATGTATATATAAATACACACTCATACAGTATATATTTTGAAAATATTTGCATGTATACATTTATATTCATAGAATTTATATTATATATATATATATATTAATATATTTAATATATAAACGTAACATTTTTCTTAAATGTTTAAATGGTTTTACTGAACAAAGTGGTTAAAATAAATAATGTAATACAACAATACATTATGTATTATATCTAGCGTTGTCAAATGATTAATCACATCCAAAACATCCAAAATTATATGTATGTAATGTATATTTAATTATTCATTAACACTGCCGTAATATATAATGATAGATGAAACAAAAGTTAAACCTAAAACATTCAATTTTTTTTTTTTTGAAAAATACATACATGCACAACAGAGTGCATTATTAACACTGATATAATATATATTGATAGATGAAATAAAAGTTAAACAAAAACCATTCAGTATTTTTGGAAAATATGTTTGTGATCCCTCATAGTGTAGCTGAGTATGAGTCACCTTCGGAGGACTGTCCGTGTTTGTTGGGCTGCTGTTTCTTGGTGTCCAGCTGCTGCGGCCGGTGTTTGGCTCTCTTGAGCAGCAGCAGGAAAGCAGCGGTCAGCGTGAACATCAGCACACTATGATGCAGAGACCTAGCAGCGAGTAGAGCAGCGCCTCCGAGTACAGCGCTGATCCGGACACCGCGCGCCCTCTGCCGGGGACCAGCGGCACTGCAGAGCCGCCGACATCAGACCTCTGCGTCACGAGCAGCGCTCCTGTGCCTGGATCACAGTTACAGCGCTCACAGCCAGCATATACACACAAGTCATGTTTATCTGTAGAACAGACACTTTCTTTTTTTTTTGCTTTAAAGGGGTAAATACACATTTATCCTGGTACGTTTATTCTTTGTAGGTCATTTTCTATCCCTTACAAAAAATTAACCATGGTTTTACTACTACTAATAATTAAAATAAAATAAAAAAATGTACCACTGTTTACCACAAAATAACTGTTTTTTGCTGCACTTACCCATAGTTTTAACCATAGTATTTGTAGTATTAACACAAAAAATAGCAAAATAGCCTACGCCAAAAACCATAGGTACTATGCTATTACTATATAAAACCATGGTTAATTTCTAACTATTAGACTGCATGGGCAGCTGGTAGTATTTTATTGAAGCTTGTTATCACCATGGACTGCTTAAAAAAAAACATTAAAAAAAAAACATGTATCTGTGATTTTTTATGTCACCATTATGACTTGTCACTATTCTAAGTAGGCCTGTATATCTCACAATTCAGTCTTTTTTCTTGTAATTGTGACTTTCCCCCTTAGGATGGCAAGGGAATTGATCAAAATTGTAAAATGTAAATGCAAAATTTAAAAAATTTAAGTATAAATTTTTAGATTGAGTTTTTAAATTTCTAAATTCTGAAAAAAAGTCAACATTGTGAGATGTAAACTGAATTCTGAAAAAGAAATCTGAATTGTGAAATGTAAACTCAGAATTCCAAAAAAAAAATTAAATTTTAAATATAAAATTAGGAATTGCCAGATGTAAACTCTGTAAAAAAGTCAGACGTGACCTCAGAATTTTGAAGAAAAAGAAAAGTCACTATAAACTCACAATTCTGAGAAAGAAATCTTCCACAGCGCTTATAGTGTGATTTTGTGTATTCAAAAGCTAAACTGTGAGGTGTGTTTTGTGTCCTCTGACTCACTCCTGCATGCGTCTGCGCAGGCCCTCCGGTGACTGCCCACACAGCTCGGAGCACTGCAGACACTTCTTCAGCAGCGTGTCGTAGAACTGACCGGACACGGCTTTTACAACTCCAGGCCACTGCCACACAACATCACAGTCCGTCATCAGACCCTGCTCTGGACTCGCGTCAAGCTGCAGACGGCGGTGTAACCTAACGCAGTATTGAGAGCAGCGTGTGGGAATCACAGAGTCGTGACAGATCACGCTGCAGGGGACACACTCTCGCAGGAGCCCGTCCATGAACTGACCCTCCGGACAGCTCTGTGCCATCGCTCAAGCCCCGACAAACACCTGCACAGCCCATACGAGCCCGTCCATGACATAAACTCCTTCTTGACTTGAAATGAGACTCACAGATGAAATGAACGGACACAAACACTTCTGCTTTTAATGCAACAGCAGTTTAAAAGATGAGAACATTCGGTCAGTTCTGAAGGCTAGTTCAACAGTGCTGATTATTGTCAGTTAACTGTTCATTGAACCGACACACACACACACAGAGCAAACCAATCGAGAAACACACCTTGATGTGTGATTATCATCAAAATGACTTGTTCTAGTTACTCATATCATGACTGATCACACCCTCACACAAAGAAGATGATCATACAATGACTCATTCACTGAACTTAGATATAGATTAAGATCTAGACTTTCATATATTTTACACAGCATGGGTTATAATTGCTTTACTTTGAACTAGAATAATTTGTCATTTATTTGATTTGCATTATATATATGTGACCCTGGGGAACAAAACCAGTCTTAAGTGTCAATTTTACGAAATTGAGATCTATACATCATCTAAAAGCTGAAGAAATATCTCTCCATTGATGTATGGTTGTTTAGGAGGACAATATTTGTCTGAGATACAACTATTTGAAAATCTGAAATCTGAGGGTGCCAAAAAAATGTAAATATTGAGAAAATCATCTTTAAATTTGTATATGTGGGTTTATTAGAAATGAATATTAATAATAAAAAAATAAGTTTTGATATATTTACGGTAGGAAATTTACAAAATATCTTCATGGAACATGATCTTTACTTAATATCCCTAATGATTTTTTGGCATAAAAGAAAAATCAATAATTTTGACCCGTACAATGTATTTTTGGCTATTGCTACAAATATACCTCAGAGACTTCAGACTGATTTTGTGCTCCAGGGTCACAAAAAATCAATAATTCACACACACACACACACACACACACACACACACACACACCACACACACACACACACACACACACACACACACACATATATATCACACATACATATGTATATATACACCTGTAATCAATGAACTGAACACAACTGGCACAAAGATATTTGTAATAATATATAAAAAGGGTTGCCATAAAAGCACTAAACCTTCATCTGCCGTAATTATAAAAGCTAATGCAATTATTTGTTATTGTTTATAAACAAACATTCAATATTCATTTTTTTTAAAGGAAAATGGCATGTAAAACATTTGCATTGTAATCAATGGTCAGCTGATCTCCTTATTGCCTTAGTTAAGTTTTTGCATTAAACTTACTTTAAAAGTAAGTTAAGATCAGCTTCATAAGTGATTCTATTCTGTGGATAGTCTGTAAATCTGAAGCACGTGCAGCACTTACCTGGAGTGAGAACGGAGACATGAGGACATGAAGTCTTTCTGTGAGTGTGGGACTATTTGTACCAGCAGAAGATTTGAATAAAACCACACTGAGCCTCTGGAGACCACACTGCTGCAACTTCTTTTATTACACACAGATCACATATGATTATTCAATATCCCAGTTTATTATACTAATAAATCTGAGAACATGGAACAAATGCTTTAGAACTGAAAAATAAATTAGAATAAAACACACACACACACACACACACACACACACACACACACACACATGAGCTCACCCCAGTAACCTCACGCACACACACACACACACACACACACACACACACACACACATATATGTATATGTACATATATGTGTGTGTGTGTGTGGACTAAATTCTAGGGGGAATGTGTGTGTGTGTGTGTGTGTGTGTGTGTGTGTGTGTGTGTGTGTGCGTGTGTAGTGTGTGTGTGTGTGTGTGTGAATATTGTATTGTCACATTATTTTTGAATACATTTTTTTTTTTTAAATTAAATATTCCATATAGTTCAATTCATATGTTTCAATACATGTTGAATAAAATTTTAATTCCATTATTATTATTTGATATTTTATTTAACATTTTTATAATATATTTTACAATATTTTAATACCATATTATTTAATAATAATAATAATAATAATAATAATAATAATAGTAATATTTTGAACAAATATTGTTTGTTTCAGAGCATCATTGCAGGGGCTATTTGATTAAGTTTGGATGGGAAACTGGACTAAATCCATACATATATAAGCTAGTTCTTGTTTCAGGTAATTGCGATGCATCAAGCAGTTTCTTGTAGGCGGACATAAAACAGAATTTTAAAGACGCATTAAAACAAATGATCTTCCAGCTGAACACTCTCTTGCTATCCACGTGAACTAAATGACTAGACGAGCTCAGAGGGAGAGAAATTATTCATATAAAGATGACTCAGGGTTAAAATGAATATGCATTATCCTCGGGGGACACCATCGCTCAAGTTTTGAAACAAAAGATGAACTCCCTGATGTTTGCAGCCAACACAAACAGCGCTGTTTCATTTCACAGGGACACTATCGACACGGTGCAGGCGAAACTGATCCACACACTCATTTGAGCACATCCTTGCACCTGCACTTCTTTTAAATAGACCTCAAGTAGACAAGTGTGTTTCGTAGACAACCTACAGAAACCGGCAGAAAAGCTATTCTGAAGGCCTGAGCATGACGGTGCAGCCGGAGCAGTGAAGCTGAACCTCAGAGACAGATGGTGTCTCGCTGCAGGAAGAGCTCAGGCCATATCCGCACCTGCTGACTCCAAATGACAGCAGAAGCCTCATTTTGAATAAACACTGCATTAATTAATGCCTTGGTTTCATTGTGTGTCAGTCAAAGAGAAACACACGCGGTGGAAGAGTTATGATTTCATTTAGGAGGCACAGTGGGATTTTATTTGATGTTAAACGTGTTGATCACATTTTGCAATGAACTTAAACTGATCTTAAAAATATGTATTTTTATGTAGCTTTTATGTGACCCTGGAACACAAAACCAGTCATAAGGGTCAATTTCTCAAAATTGAGATTTATATATCATCTGAAAGCTGAATAAATAATCTTCTCACTGATGTATGGTTTGTTAGGAGGACAATATTTGTCTGAGATACAACTATTTGAAAATCTGGAATCTGAGGGAGCAAAAAAATCTAAATACAGTGGAAAAACTCCTTTAAAGTTGTTCAAATGAAGTTATTAGCAATGCATATTACTAATCAAAAATTAAGTTTTTACAGTAGGAAATTTACAAAATATCTTCATGGAACATGATCTTTACTTAATATCCTAATGATTTTTGACATGAAAGAGAAATCGATAATTTTGACCCATACAATGTATTGTTGTCTATTGCTACAAATATACCCCAGAGACTTAAGACTGCTTTTGTGCTCCAGGGTAACACACACACACACACACACACACACACACACACACACACACACACACACACACACACACACACACACACACACACACACACATAATATATATATATATGGGTCAAAGATGTTAAGATTTCCGCATCAAAAGAGATTTACAAAAGTGATTTTATGTCCATAGAAAGCAGATTAAATGTAAAGCAAAGTGTCTACTTTTAAGTTTTCAAATAAGTTTTTGGAGAATAAAATGTCAACATTTGATTGAAATAATGTTACATTGTCATTCAGTGTAACACAATATTTATGTAAAAATTCAAACAACATGCTTATTCTGATACATTTACATTACATTTACATTTAGTCATTTAGCAGACGCTTTTATCCAAAGCGACTTATCAAATGAGGACAATGGAAGCAATCAAAAACAACAAAAGAGCAACGATATATAAGTGTTATAACAAGTCTCAGTTAGCCTAAACACAGTATACGTAGCAAGGGCTATGATACATATGTACATATTAAATATATAAAAGAATAAGGGAGCATATTAAATTTGATGCTGTTTAAATGAGTAAAAAAAAGTCTTACTGACAAATGGGCGAAACCTAGGATCGTGGAAAATTATAAAAATGTCATTAGTATTTGGGGTGAAAATAATTAGACTTTTAATATGTTATAAATTGATTTTTGTTGTAAATAAATATGCCTGATGAGATTGTTACACTGAATGACAGTTTAGTGGGTGTCCTTCTGTAAATCAGGGAAAAATTTATGATATTTATTTTTTTGTAAAATGGAAACTACTTTGTTTGGCCTTCCAAAAGAAGACACGACTAGAAATCATGTTTATATCACGTTTATAATATGTCTTGTCGCTCCGGCCGGACAGGGCATCATAGTATGTTAAGAGGCGTAAAATTTCCATCACACGCTTGAGGCTATTGGAACTTTGTGTACCGATGTTCAGATAGGGGATAGTGCAGTCAATTCTCTGGGTTCAGTGAAAGATTCAGTAGAGATGAAGTTTTGTTACAAAATCTGGGGCTGAATAATAGACGCCTGGAACCGACACAGTAACAAGCTGTTCAAGAATTACTGAGTAACTATCTTTCTGTTTTTTAGTAAAAGTGCACACCAGATTTAGGGCGGACCCATAGGACCCCTACAACAAATTGACACTGGGGGGTGTGAAGCCCATTAAATTGGCTCCTCATCGGGTTTGCAGCAGGAGGTGGCAGATCATGTGAAGCAGATGCAGGAAGGGGGTATCATTCGACCATCCTGTAGTCCTTCGGCTGCTTCTGTTGTTCCGGTGAGAAAGAAAGATGGGTCATTGAGGTTCTGTGTCGATTATCGTAAGTTAAATGATGTTACTAGAAAGGATGCATATCCTCTTCCATGTATTGACGATGCATTAGATAGCCTAACTCATGCACAGTGGTTTTCTACTTTAGATTTAGCTAGTGGCTACTGGCAGGTCGAAGTGAAAAAAGTGAAAGTGAAAGTCGTGACATTTGCCAAGTATGGTAACCCATACTCGGAATTGGTGCTCTGCATTTAACCCATCCAAGTGCCACACACACAGCATTGAAAAGCACTGTGAACACACACCCGCAGCCAGTGGGCAGCTTCATCCAGCGCCCGGATTGCTTGCTCAAGGGCAGCCACTTCAGACATGGGTATTGAGAGTGGAAGACAGCGCTGTTCATTCACACCCCCCCCCCACCTACAACTCCTGCCAGCACTGAGACTTGAACCTGTGACCTTCGAGTTACAAGTCCAACTCTCTAACCATTAGGCCACAGCTGCCCCCAGGGAGTGGAAGCTATAGAACGCCCTAAAACAGCCTTTATAACAAGACAGCGGCTTTTTGAATTTAATGTTCTTCATTTTGGGCTGTCCAATAGTCCAATTACATTCCAAAGACTTATGGACTTGATTTTGGCAGATTTGCAGTGGTCCGTGTGTTGCGTTTACTTGGATGACCTGGGTGAATTTTAAACTAGGGAACCCCTCGAAATGCAATTGAGCTAGTTTTGGGCTTGTAGCAAATGGGCGGGTTTTCTTGTGAAACCTGGCAACCCTGAAGATGCAACAACAACAACAACAATCAACCAAAGACCGCAACATCAATAGACGGCACTTTGACAAGCACTTTTCTGAGGGAGTTATGGGAGTTAACTCTAGTTTAAACGCATATTAAAGACAGTGTTATCGGTCATAACATGTGCCGAGAAATAGCGCAGACAGGATTAAGGTGATTATCAAATGCATTATAGTTTGAAAGTCTGCGCATTCGGCTGAACGTATGCTTGTTAGCCGCTTCGGACAAGGGCGCCAGTAGCACTTAAAACGACAAAAACACACACAATTATGTCAAAATGCACGGTTTTGGCTAGTGATTTTGTAAACACGGCCTTAAATGAGTTATAAAGTCCAAAATAATCCTAAAGAGTTGGGAGAAAAACGCGGATATATGTGTCAGATATGCATCATGCACGTCAGAATTTTAAAGAGACAGCGCTGCTTTTAAAGTGAAACTTGCTGAAGTCTGTGAAATCACAAAAATGAAAAGGAGAAATCACTCGACTGTTCTAGTCGCATGATTAACTTTTTTGTAAAAATTTATTTATATGGTTTATGCATATACAATTTATAGTTTATGTGAAGATTGTTTTACATTCACTTAATTAAAAGTTTATATTTTTCAGACGGCTAGATAAAGGTTAAAAAGTAACACTTTTCAATTATACTGTAATGGTTGAATGGCTATAATTAATGGCTAAAATTGAGAGGACAGATCGCATTTAATGGAGAAATCATCAGCCAGTATTATCAAAAAATTGTTAGTAATAAAGACACTTGGTGAAGAGACGTTCATTAAAAGGCAAAGGCAACCATATTTAAAATTAGTTTCTACATTCATTTGGAGGCTCAGTGTGAAATTCTGACAATATGTTAATAATCAATTAGTCATGATTAATTACAGAAAATGTGTGATTAGTTTTTTGTTTTTTTTTGACAGACAACACAATGTTAACCTTTCATAGACGTTGCTGTTGGTAATATTAATACATTTTACTGCTGAATATGCATTTAATTTTAATTAATTATTTTATAGAACCACCCCATCTCCCTTGGCCCCCGTCAAATTTTAAAATTCGAATAATCCGAGCCCTCAAATTAAAACCGAATGAAAAAGCCCTGTCGTCTATGGTGCCAGAAAATGTTGAGGTTATTGCATAATATAACAACTGCCGAGCCCATTTGGGAGTGCAAAAAGCTACAAGAAAAGGTGAGGGGTCGATTTTTTTATTGGCCGGGATGGTATAAGGATGTGAAACGATAGTGTCAGGAATGTCCTGAATGTGCAGTCCATAAGGAAATCGGTCCCGGGGTCCCCCGGGCCCCCCTTATTCCTTCTGTAACACTCATCCTTATGAACGAGCTGCACTTGACATACTAGGGCCCCTTCCTGAGACCCTCCTCAAAAATAAATGTGTTGGTTGTGGGGGACTACTTTTCAAAGTGGACAGAAGCGTTCCCCCCCTCCCCCCCAAACCACAGTAGCTTGGAGTACTTGTAGAAGAGTGGGTGTGTCGTTAAGGAACCCCTAGAAGCCTGCATTCAGACCAAGGTTGAAATTTTTGAATCAGATTTGTTTGGTGAATTGTGTCGGTTGCTAGGCCATTAATAAGACAAGGACAACTCCATATCAACCTCAGTCAGATGGAATTATAGAGAGGTTTAAATCGTACATCGCTGTCTATGTTGTCTTTTATGTTGATGTCAATCAACAGAACTGGGAGGTTCTTTTGCCTTATGTGATGATGGCCTATAGAAAGTAGCGTTCATTCCAGTACTGGCTTTTACCCCATATAAAGTTTTATTTGGTCAGGAGATGGTTTTTACCAGTTGACATCATGATGGATTGTAGATGGACAAGAGCGATTTGCAACTGTGAATGAGTATGTGGAAGGGTAGCTGAAAGTCGTTTGCCACAGGAGTAGTGGGGGCAGTGAAAAATCATCAGGCTTAGGAGCCGCTAAGACACTCAAAAGCGTGTTTATTTTGAATTTAAAGCCCAAAAAGAAAAAATTTTTTTTCCCGTATTATTTCAGTGGGTGTTTGTGGTGTGGCTAAAGAATAAGGCTAGGAAAGAAAGGGGTGAGTCCAAAATTGCAAAAACACACGGTTTAAGGGCCCTATAGGGGTTGTGGCAAGGGTATCTGAAGTGGTGTAATCGGATACAGCCAGAGGCTGGAGGTATAGATCACGTGGTGCATTTTAATCAGCTGAAACCTTATGTCCCTTCTATGGTTTTGCAGAGTATGGGTGTGGCCATACAACAGTCCAAGGTGACAATAAGAATACAGCTGCCCCAATTACCCCTAAGAAAGAAAGGGGTCCAGGCTTTGGGGTCTAGCTGGGCTGTTTCGATGGATCCATGGCCCACCTGATTTTCCTGTTTCCTTGGTGGGGGGGGTCCATTCTAAAACATGTTCGGCTTCTGCCAGTTGTCACCGACGGGGTTCACGTCGTGTAGGTCCACGTGCTGCTGCTGGAATATCTGCTTCACCCTGGGCTGTCGGCTGCTAGCAGGGACTCTCGGACATCGCGGCTTTTTTTTTTCTATGACGGCTGAAGGGTGTCCCTTCGGCTTTCGGTGGAAGTTTCCAATTGTGGACAGTTGTTGCCCCCTCAGTGGTACTCCAGGTCCCATAGTGACGAGAGCCTCCCTTAACTGCTGAGATCCTACTGTTGCTGAGGGGGAATAGCACGAGCGATTCGTCTGTGGCTGGGGGGGAAATTGCCTACGCCAGCTATATGCTTACCAGAGCGGGGCGCCCCCTACGGAACACGAAAAACCCCTGTGGTGTTCAAGGATTACTATGGAACCTGTTTAGGCACACAGGACGAGTCCCTCTGTTTTGAAGAGGGAAGAAGTGTGATGATTATGATTTCGGTTGATGGGGCGTGACGGCACGGGCTACGGTACCAACACGGACGGACCATGATGTCTTAAGCACACCTGTGGACAATGAACAATTGTGGGATGCTTTTTAATGTGGGGGTAGAGGGGAAAGGTGCGGACGCTGCTGTTTCATGATACTTAACTGTGAAAGAGACTGAAATGGGTCCAGGCCTTTGGGTCTAGCTGGGTGTTCGATGATCATGGCCACTGATTTTCCTGTCCTGGTGCGGGGGTCCATTCATCGGCTCCCCATGGACGGCAGGGTGTCGTCAGAAGCTGGACAGGATTCCCCGAGACCGGCCCTTAAAAGAGTTGGCATGCACACTGTTGTCCTCGTGGCTCCAGGCCATGGGTGATTGAGGACCTCCTCACGAACAACCCCCCCTAGATTGTGAGCTTGATATTGCCTGTGTCTGGTGTATAACACACAGGGCATGTGCTTAGGCTTGCCGTTTTCAGAATGCCGTGCCGCTTATGCCCTGAGATTTCACAGCCATTTGATTGTTTGCTGTGAATTGGGAATGAGTACTTGGTTTCTACTATTTAGATGTGTGTCACAGGTTTAACCGAAATCACCACTTGACCTCTTCCTCCATGAATGATATCAGATATCCAATGAGACAAAACGCGAGCAATGGCGAGGACACCAGGATTCTGTTAACCTAAAAAGTGTATTCGTTTGGACACTGTGATTCCTGCTCTTGAGTGTGTTTTTGAGAGGAGTAAAACCTCCGCTGCGATACCGGGATTATCAATTAAAGGTGGTGGTGCAGCATAGGTGTTAATTACCAATAGATGAATTTACCAGTGTCCCCTAGTGGTTGCCAAATTTAAGGACAATATGCGTGCAGCCTGATACCACAGGTAAAGTCACTTTCTAAGAGACTGTATTGGATACGTATGCAATAGATAGGGAGGAGTATGTGGGTGGATTTGGCAGGTTTTTTGAAAGAAACCTTTCAGCATTACAGCAGCTGGGAGGGTCCAGGTCCTCACAGTGACGGCATGGTTTTGAGACAGGATCAGGAAGTCCCAAATTAAATGGGTACGGAGCTGTGGTCAGGTTGTTGTTGTGCTCAGCCATTGGTGATTACCTATCCTCCGACTATAGGAAGGTTAATTGTGTTTGCTGGTTATTACATTTCAGTCATGGATTTATCCTTGGAGTTTCTATTTACCATAAGCGCTTGCATGAGCAAAGCATAAATTTTACTATTTGCTGTGAACTTGGAATGAGTACTGTAGGTGTCATTTTATAAGTGTGTCACGGTTTAATGACATAATACCATTCAGTGTATGTAAATACCAAATAATGAAGGATACAACACAAAACTGTTTGGACTAGCATGTTGTTGACAAAACACTGGTTTTACAAAACTGGTGAATTCCTGATCTTGAGTGCTTTGAGTAATAGTTATATCATATATATATATTATATATAAGGTGGTGGCAGATATAGGTAGATATATCCGCACAATGAATCTTACCAGTGGCCCCTAGTTTTTTGGCCAAATTTAATAATTTGCATGCTGCGGTTTTCTGATATTTTTAGGTATAGTACTTTTCCTATACTGCATTGCTAATGTGCACAATTTCAGGGCAGTTACCATATTCATAATTTGTAGGTTTTAAGAAGATAACAGCAGCTGGAAAATCCACCTCAATGTATGTATTGATCATCCAGGCCTGTTTAGATGTGTTCTCGCCTGAATGCATTGAAACATCTACCGAAAGCAGACTACAGGTCTTGTAGGTTTAAGGGGAAATGGCTTTTGTTGTAGTTTTCAGTCATCACATAATTTATCATCACTTCTATCTATTGCCTCACATATTGTTTACTGCAAAGCAAAGCATAAAGTTCACTATAGGTAACTGATCAACATGTGTAGTGTAATTTTTAATAACCACATAACATACCATACAGCATGAAATACCAAATAATGAACAGACACGGTAAACTGTTTGGACTAGCATTTATTGACACAGAAACACTGTTTTAAAAAATTCCATTATGAGGTTTGTACACAAGTTGTACAAAAAAAGTCAACAATTGGTCGTATGCCAACAGATAACATGAGTAAATGAAAGACACTGTTCCAACAGGTTAAACACGATTCCGTACAATCAAAAAAATTAATTAAAATATTAATTAAAATATTTGTTAGCTGCGTTGCGGGAGTTTACGACCGTGGAAAACGCTTGTCTACTTAGTGTTGTGGCTACATGGTCCTTGTATACAAAATTGTCTAAAAAAAAAAAAATTATACAATAAGTGGAAATTATTAAACTTTATATTTAAAAACAAGTAAAAAAATACATAATTTAATTTAACGGGAAAAAAGTAATGTCGCGTCGATGCACATAGACACATGTTTTACATTGACACTGATAATAGGGTAAACACACCTGCTCTCAACCACTTGCTCTTGTCTGTTGTGGTGCCATGGATGCAAACACCGGGTGGGAAAAACTGACTCATCATGTGTGCATGTCTTGATATGATTAAGAATTGACGCCCACTTTGCCATCACTCTGTCCTGGTCCTGAGGAAGAAGAAGCCATGTCCAATATATGTGCTTTTTTATACTGCGCCTTGTTCTGAGCAATCCTCAGTTTCTTTGATACTCAATATAAACAAACTTTTACTTCAGCCATGCAGAAAGATACTGTGTGTTTATTGAACATCAAACTAATATAATAAAAAGTAAGTTCCCATCAAAGGTATGGTTTTAAATGATCTTTTGTAATAAAATTTTACTGAATTGTTTAAAAAATAACCAGTCTGTGAGACTATGACAGTTATTAGGCAGATAAACAACACATACCCAGAACAGGATGTAATACCGTTTCTTTGATGTGCCACAAGCATCGTGAATACTGTGAGTATTGTTTGGCCTCTAAGAGATCAAGCTCCTCCTCATACCCTCTTTCTCCATGTTGTTGCTCCCCTCCAACTTCATTCATTACTCTGATTACAAAATAAAGCGCATATATATATAATAATTGTTGTCAATGCCTGTTATGTTAGCTTAATAACTACACAAAAATAAAAAAAAAAAATCCCTGTGCCTTTTTTTTCTGTACATTTACTTTTGCATATGCATTTCATCTTGCATAAGTCTGTAATGTTAGACTCACCTGAACTAGTTGCAGATCAATAATAGTGCTGGTCCTTAGGTCCATCACTGAGTAACTTCCAAACTTGGCTGAATGACCTTTACGTAGAAAATTAATGTTTACTTAATTTACTTAAAAATAAAATAAAATTGGTTAATACAATCGAACTGATTGCACTGATCTTGCTCACATCTCCTGCTGCTCAGTCTAGGTTCGTCGATAGATCATATGTGTTAACCATAGGCTCTTCCACATTCATACCGTGAGCTGGCTGCCAGAAGGGTCCTCCTTCTTCCTCCTCTAGCCCAAGCCAGATTTGGCCCTCTTTAATGGTGTTGATGAAAGCAGTGGTATTGACCGCCAACACTAATATCTGGGTATAACATAGTTGTTGCTTTCTGTGACGTGCGGGCTTGAGCTGGGTGAAATTAATTAGTTTCTTTTTGGCTGGCCACATGTTGCACCATGTCCAATTCTTCAGATGTGCTTACCTAATACAAAAGCCACAAGTGACAGGTAACAACTTATTCCGCTGCGTAATATTGAAAAACATAAATTAGAGTAATTTATAGTCTTGAATCAAATGCATTTGCAGGATGCAAACAGTATTTTGCAGGTATTGCAGTTATAACTGTTTTCACAACCCAATTTTTTTTTTTTTTTACATTATTATTAATAATTAAAAGACACCGTTATAAACCATCTACAAAAAGTAAGCTTAATGTAGTGTTACCATGTTAACTTTACCACCCATGCATACAGTTGTAATAACACACAACTACTAATGCGCTTGTTCATTATAAACATAGGATTATGAATTATATTGAGAATGTCGCGACATAGAAAAACATGCCGTGAATCGTATCCTGAGTGTTAACTTTACCCGCATTCATCGTGGAAACGTTGCAAGCGCATTTGCAAAGATTAATATAAAGCAGCATTAAACGTTACACCTACTTCTTCTGAGGTGCAGCAGGAACACGAATAGTTAGTTGGTACCGATCCTTTTTTCAGGAGCAGCTTCTTAGCAAAACCAGCTTTATACTGACCCTCGTTTATAAATAAAGCAGTCTGGTGAGAAATGATTCATGCAAACATGAAAGCGTTTAGGTTGATCGGGGGGAATATTCCCTTCGAAAACAAAACTCAGCCACTGTGTCTTCACAGTCGGGTTCGGGATTGTAGTAACATCAAAATGACTGATATGTTCCCTTTATTACCATAGACATATAAAATACCTAGACCGCCTCATTGGCCGCGTCGAGTCACCAGCATGTACAATGTGTTATTTCACCAACACTTCATGGCCTATTTTACTAGCTTGCTTGATTAACTAGTTATTCGCATTACGCTTACATTAAGTGTTTCACCCACATGAGGTTTCTGTTGTGTTGTACATTGCCATGACGTTATAGGACTCATCTTCCTCTTTTTTTTTTTTTTCCCGGACATGTCCCTGTTGTTGGACCTAAAAAAATGCCGTCCACCGGATTTTTTGAATCGCCCAAAATTCAGTGATTCGCTTTTACCTTACTGTTTTATTTAAATCTCTTTTGAATGAGCGCGGGTCGCTGGTCAACTTTCACGGTTCTTGCTTCACACGATCAATGCACGCTTCTGGGTAACTTAAATCAGATATTTTGTCATTAAGCTCAGAGATTCTGTTTAGCACCAATCCTCCAGCCATCGCTCTCTCTCCTCAGCCGTGATCAGTCAATCATCTGACTCTGGCAGCTTCGTGTTGAATGAAGGGGTTGCCAAGAATCTCGTTGATTCTATGTCTTTTTGCTATCGTGGTTCGGCTCTTATGTGGCTACTTTTAAACTGTGTTTGAATGGGTTTGATTTTTCCCCGTGGGTTAAAGGTTTCAATGTTGCTTCTTACTATTGACTTGAATGGCTTATGTATTGACAAACATTGCAATCGCCTATATAAAACTGGGCTAGATGTTAAGTTTTTGTGAAGGAGCACTGGCAGGGCGTCGGACTGGGGGTAAAAACCAAGTATGATTACCAGGCCTCCAAAGGAATAGTGAGGTCCCCTTGAAAAGTCTCTGGAATATATTTTATTTAACCTTGATATTTCCCCATGAGTGTTGGGGCATGTGGCCCATCAGGAGCTGCTTATACG
>NC_056578.1:200774-202122 GCF_018340385.1 Cyprinus carpio | reverse complement strand
AGTTGTGTTTGTGACATGTAAACTTGTAACAATGTATCTTACAAGATAACACGATGTAACCTCGCTCTCACTCTGGAAATCTGTCCCCCACATCAAGTCCTTGAATTGGAGGGCACTGGACCTGGAAAGTGCTTGAAAGGTCCTTTTTTGGATTGAAGTTAATACAGGTGGGGAACCCTGTATACAAATGTAAGGAATTATTAATTATTATTATTTAAATATAAATCCAGTTTCTTCAGTCAATCACAATACTATAGACTGCATTTAAAATGATTTTACACAGGCTGTTTGCATCGCTGATCATGTACTGTATAAAAGTTCTTTACACAAAAACTGCATAATGTAAATAGCTCAGGAAATGAAAACACAGGAACTCATTAGTGAGCATTATCATGACAAAATCATGTTTATTATTGCCATTTCTTTTATGTTGTAATAATGATTATTAATTTTGATTAATAGAACGTTTTTGTCATATTCTGGTCTGTTAAACATAACTATACTATACATTTTGTTGTACAATGTAAACTGCACACACTCACACCCCAAATATTGCTGTATTAACATATATGGAAAAATAATTCAAAATTTGTGTTTTCTGCTAGGTGTGTGTAATGTGCATTCTAGAACAAAATGTCAAGCATCGTCAAGTTGTTTTGATTATTTTACTCATTAATTTAATAAAATGTATTAAAATCTTGAGGGAAGCGTTGTAGAATTAGTCTTTATTAGTCAGGTTTTGTCATCACAACTAAACCAATCTATTCCCAGGGAAAGCTATATTTGAAAGATGGTTTGTGATGATGATGTGTGATTTATGAAGATCATGTGACACTGAAGACTGGAGTAATGATGCTGAAAAAACCAATCAGATTCACATAGAAAACAGTTATTAGGAATCATATTATTAGTTTGATCAAATATAATACATTATAGTAAATATATACAGGTATTAAACTGAACACAATTTGTCAAGCATTACTTGTATTACAATCTTTTCATGCCCAGCTTCTTCATTTGGTCATCATCATTGCTTTTTACACAGATTGAATTTTGTTCTCACACATAGTCTTTATTTGGTAAGTAGATGTAATGTATTTTATTTGCTCTTGTTGATAACAACACTGAAAAAGGTTTGGCTTAAGTAGATGCCCGATCAATGCTTTCTCAACAATTGTCCAATAATTACAGGTCGCATGAAGATGATGCGTAATCCACATATACAAGACAGATACAAAACCTGAACACAAGTCCTGATCCTTCACTTTTAAATATGAGCATAAACCCAAACTGGGCAACAGGAGACATTCTGCAACAATTTGATTGCAAAAAAAAAAAAAAAAAAAAA
>NC_056578.1:166400-200048 GCF_018340385.1 Cyprinus carpio | reverse complement strand
ACTGGCTGGAGAGAGGTAAGCAGAGAGATAGGTTAGTCCTTAGAGTAAGCATGCAGTTTAGACCTTGTTGCAAATGACACCGGACGCTGACTGGGTGCATGTGTGTGGTTTGTATGGGGAGTGATGATTGCTGGTGGATGAAGAGCAGGTGGGAGTGATTAGTACTCAGGTGAGGGAGTGCGCAGTGATTGGTTGGTGATGGAACCTGGCGTGTCTGTTACAGCACCACCCTCCCCACGGCCCGCTCCTGAGGGCCGAGGACCCCGACGATGTGGTGGACATCCTCTTCCTCGTGGAGCCGGTCTTTCGGGGTGATTGGAATGGAAGGTGACTAGTAGGTTTGGATCCAGGATGTTGTTGTGTGGGACACATGAGCGTTCATCTGTACAGTATCCTTCCCAGTCCACTAGATACTCAAGTTGTCCACCACGCCACCGGGAGTCCAGGATTTCATGAACCTTGTAGGCAGCTCCATCGTCAAGGAGGAGAGGTAAGGGGGCTTTGGCTACGCCAGGCTCTGTGGAAGGAGAAACAGAAGGATGGTAAGGTTTGAGGAGTGAGACATGGAAAGTGGATCCGGTACTCAGGTGGCAGGTGGAGTTTGAAGGTGACTGGATTGATCTGCTCGGTGATGGTGAATGGGCCAATGAACCTGGGACTCAACTTGCGGCATGGTAGGCTCAGGCGGATGTCACGGGTTGACAGCCAGACCTTCTGTCCAGGTTGGTATGCCGGAGCATCTGAACGGAGAAGGTCGGCTGTCATCCTGCGCCTACGTAGGGCCCGTTGCAGTTGATGGTGGGCCGCGTCCCAGACCCTCTCGCTCTCTCAGAACCAGTAGTCGACTGATGAAATGTCCAAGGGTTCTCCTGACCATGGGAAGAGTGGTGGTTGGTAGCTGAGCACGCACTGGAATGGATTCTTGTGAGTCCTGTGGAAGGCTGTCGTAGAGAGTTCTGTGCGTACTCAGCCCCACCCTAGGAAACTGGTTCCAAGAGTCCTGGTGGCCAGGCAGAAGGTATGCAGGAAGCGGCCGATCTCCTGTATCTTCCTCTCCGTCTGCCTGTTGGATTGGGGATGGTAACCAGAGTACAGGCTGACGGCCACACCTAGGAGTGAGTGGAAGGCCCTCCAAACCCGGGAGATGAACTGGGGGCCTCTATCGGAGACAATGTCTTCGGGAATGCCAAAGTATCTGAAGACGTGGTTGAACATTAACTAGGCCATTTCCATGGCCGTGGGTAGACCTTTCAGGGGGAGAAGACGACATGATTTAGAGAACCGGTCAACTATAACAAGGATACATGTGTTGTTATCAGAGGGAAGCAGATCCGTAATGAAGTCCACCCCTAGGTGTGACCATGGGCGGTTTGGGACGGGCAGAGGGAGGAGCTTGTCTGATGGTAGGTTGCGTGGACTCTTTGAGATGGCGCAGTCTTTACATCCGTACACGTACCTTCTGATGTCCGATGCCATATTGGGCCACCAGAAGCATTCCCTCAGCAGCGAGAGGGTTTCACTGACCCCCGGGTGGCCAGTGCCAAGAGAAGTATGTGCAGAGTGGATGAGTGGAGTACGCCGTGTCCTGGGGATGTACTGCCGTCCTGGGGGGCAACCCGGCGGAGTGTTGGTGGAGGGATTGGAGGAGGGCAGGGTCTCAGTCGACCAGGTGATAGGACTGACGATTACCTTATCGGGAAGTATTGTTTCAGTTTCTTCAAGGCTTTCCTCAGGGGTGTGACAACGGGACAGAGCGTCGGCCTTGATGTTTTTGGCCCCTGGTCTATACAAGATGGAGAAGTTGAAGCGGGTGAAGAATAGCACCCAGCGGGCCTGCCTTGGATTTAGCCTCTTAGCCATGCGTAGATACTCAAGATTTTTATGGTCCGTGAGAACTAGGAAAGGGTGTTTGGCTCCCTCCAGCCAATGCCTCCACTCCTCCAGTGCCAATTTGATGGCCAGTAGCTCTCGGTTACCGATGTCGTAGTTGACCTCCGCCGAGTTGAGCTTACGAGAAAAGAAGGTGCATGGATGGAGGCGGCTGGGATTCCCCTGCTGCTGGGACAGGACTGCTCCTACTCCGGTGGTGGAAGCGTCAACTTCGATGAAGGGCCGATTAGGGTCAGGATGTACCAGGAGTGGAGCGGTAGTGAAAGCCTCTTTGAGAGAGTTGAAAGCTTCCAGGCAGGGAAGCTTGAAAGCTTCCAGGCAGGGGTCCAGGACAGAGACATGGGCTTATTACGGAGGAGACTGGTAAGTGGGTTGGTGATGGAGCTGTAGTTTTGGATGTATCGATGGTAGAAATTAGCAAAGCCGAGGAATCGTTGGAGTTCTTTGATGGTGGTAGGAGTGGGCCAGTTTCTGACAGCGTCCACCTTCCCCTCGTCCATCCGGATGCCACTGCTGTCGATGTTATACCCAAGGAACTGCACTGAGGGCTGATGGAAGGAGCATTTCTTGGCTTTGAGGTACAGGTGGAAGGCCCTCAGGCGTTGCAGGACCTCCACAACGTGGCGACGATGTTCCGCTAAGCTCCGGGAGTATATGAGGATGTCATCAATGTAGACGAGAACGAACTTGTGGAGGAACTCCCGGAGCACATCATGGATGAAATCCTGGAATACGGAGAGGGCGTTGACTAGTCCATACGGCATCACCAGGTATTCATAGTGGCCAGTAGGGGTGATAAGAGCTGTCTTCCACTCATCCCCCTCACATATCCCAATGAGGTTGTAAGCACTGCGGAGGTCCAACTTGGTGAAGACAGTTGTACCACGGAGATGTTCCAGGGCAGCTCGGACGAGAGGAAGAGGATAGCGGAATTTGGTTGTGATATTGTTGAGGGCATGGTAATCAATGCAGGGCCACAAGCCTCCGTCCTTCTTTGCCATTAAGAAAAAGCTTGAAGCAGCAGGGGAGGTAGATGGACGGATGTAACCTTGCGCCAGCGCCTCTTCGATGTAGTCCTCCATGGCCTTCTCTTCCGGGATGGAAAGGGGATAGATCCTTCCCCTTGGCACTGACTCACCCAGAAGCAGATCAATGGCGCAGTCCCATGGCAGGTGTGGCGGCAGCTTGGAGGCTCTTTTTGGGCAGAAAACATCACTGAAGGGGGCGTAATACAACGGTATGTCCACAGATCGTTTTTCCATCAGACTCTCTACGGAGGTCGCACATACAGAGAGTGGTTTATGGAGCTGAGAGGATGGAACCAGAACCTCGGGAAAACAGTCCATGAAACAGGTTTCGCCCCACTTCAGGATTTCGCCAGTCCTCCAGGATAGGACTGGGTTATGCTGCTCCAACCAAGGGCGCCCTAGGACCACGTCAGCGGTGGATTCCTCCAGAACCAGCAGATGGATCTTTTCTTTGTGAAGAATGCCAATTTGCAGTTGAAGTGGCCTGACACTACGGCGAACCCGTCCCCTGCTCAGCGGCCTTCCCGTTATTGAGTGGATCTGGTAGGAGGATTGCGTGGCCGTGGTCGGGAGGTGGAGCTGACAGCAGAGGGAGCCAGAGATGAAGTTGCTGGCTGACCCAGAATCGAGGAGTGCATTGTCTGGAATAGAAATATCAGCAGCAGTAAGTGTCACAATAGTGGTGAGTGGTTTCATCTGATTTGTGGTAGGGAAGATGGCACTCACCAGAGAATGAGGAGGGTGTATGGGGCATGTGGAGAGGATATGCCCCGGAGATCCACAGTATAAACATAGATTCTGGGTCAGCCTTCTCTGCAGTTCAGCCCCAGTCAGGCGGGTAGAGTCCATTTGCATGGGTTCATGGGCTGGTTCTGGAGGGCTGACAGGTTCTGGTCGGCAGAGGGAGATGTGTTGAGGCTGGCCCTGGTGCTCTTCGAGACACGACTGCATACAAGTGACGAAGCGTATGGAGAGTTGGATGAAACGTTCAAGCCCGATGGTATCCTCATATGCAGCGAGATGCAACCATGCTCGGGGATCCAATCCTTGCCGATAAGTCGTTAGCAGAGCTTGTTCATTCCACCCACTTGTGGCCGCGAGAGTTCTAAACTGGAGAGCATAATCATTCACAGACATCTTGCCTTGTTTTAAATTGTATAGTTTTTCACTGATGGATGAATCCCAGGTAGGTTTACCGAAAACTTCCCTGAAGTGGTCAACAAAGCTGGTATATGACTGGATGACAGGATTATTATGGCTCCAAATGGAATCGGCCCATTGAAGTGCTTTACCTTTCAACTGTGATATGATGAAGGCCACTCTGGATCGCTCAGTGGGGAATAAGTGCGGCTGCATCTCCAGGACCAGCGAACATTGCAGGAGAAATCCGCTGCATTCCTCCGCCGAACCAGAGAAGGGCGCTGGTTTGGCCATGGGACTGGAGGGCACTGAAGGTGACGAAGTGGTGGTGTCGTTCCCGGAAGTGCCCGCTGGTGGTGAAGGTGATGAAGGTACGTTGAGTGTATGCCACAAGGTGTCTACGAGGTCCTGGAAGGGGTCTGGTATGAGAGCAGGTATGGGAAACTGTGGTATAGCGGTGATAGCTAAGAGTGAGTAAACTGAATTCTGTCCTTGTGATGATTTCGGGTAAAGGTCCTGGAAGCAGCAGAGGAGTGGAGACACACACACACACTCACGATCGACACAAGAGGTAACTGGGAATCACTGGAGACAGGTAAGTATAGCAAAGGAAGTCCTTGAAGTCGGCAGGTAGGTAATCCTAGTTGCAAACGAGACCAGACAGTGACTGTGTGTGGGTGAGTGTCTTTTAAGTGCTGGTAGATGATGGTGCTGACGAGGGGCAGGTGTGTGTGATCAGTACTCAGGTGAGGGAGTGCGCTGTGATTGGATGGGGTTGGAGCCTGGCGTGTCTGTGACAATAACAGCCCAAATGTCTTATTATAATTGACTGATTAAATATAAGAATTTGACTCAAATGATAATGCACACTTTTAGAAAAAAATGGCTTTAAGGTCAAAATGACAATTTAATATATTTAAACTTATTGGAAAATATTAATTTCCATCACTGCTGTGAACTGACCACCACACAGGATATGAAGAATATAAAAATTTTAGGAGTCAGCTGTCCACTGTAGTCCTCAAGATATCAGCACAGTAACACTCAGTCAAATTATTGTTTTCGATAAAATCCCAGAAAAATAGAGATATAATTTTTTGTCAGTATCGTACACCCCTAGCTGCCAGCCGTTCTGTGCAATTGGCTGAATGTAAAATCTAACACCGCAGACACCACACTAACCTTCGCCAAAGAATAACTTAACTTTAGGTTGTTCACAAAAGAAATCTGTCAGTGTTCTTTTCATTTTCTCTCTTCTTCAGCCCTTTTTTTTCTTGCAGTAGTTAGCGGAAAGCAGTGACTGAGTGATTGACAGCTAATATTAACCAATCTAAAATCTGCATTAAAGTTAAGAATGTAAGGATAGAATCTGTTAATATATCATTTGTAGTTGCGATTCTCATAAATTTTTGGTGAGTGCTCCTAAATTTTTGCTGGTGCTCCTAACTTTTTGAAGTTGGGAACACCAGTGCTACCAAGTAAAAAAGTTAATTTCGAGCCCTGATAACAGTCACAAAGGAATGTGAAGAGATTTGTCAGTGTCAGCCTTGTAAGCCTGTAGACTGGTCTCACACCACTAACTCCATCAAAGAAAAGGGATAGGACCGGGTTGTGATGGTTGTGGCCCAACCTAAAAAAAAAAAAAATGTTTTAAGATCTCATTAATATATGTGACCAATCATGGAAAGTAGGGACACAAGTCGGTTCTCTTGATGATTGATTCTGAACTGATTCTGTGCTAATGTTATGAGCGCGGGTAAACCGAAGGCTTGAATCAAGGGCAATCATCGCCAATGAAGTCATTACGTCGAGCGCAAAAGAACTGGTGAATCGTTTTCTTAAACCGGTTTATTGAATCGAACTGTCTGAAAGAACCGGTTCACGGAAAAGAACCGAACTTCCCATCACTACTGGTGATCCAAAACCAATGCAACCAGTTCTTGACTCGAAAACGAGTCAATGTTTCGTTCGTTATCTGGCTCGGCTCGTGTTCATCTTCACTTCTCTCTTCACAGCAGTTCAGTCCGTGTACTGTTTGAGTAAATGAATTACTCCGTGATATTGGTTTATTTGAACTCAGAGGGAGTGTCAGCCATGTTAAAAAAGTTAACAGCTTAAGTCATTTGTGGATTAATGATTATTGTTGATGCGAACCGTTTCAAATGATTCAGTTCGATTTGGTGAACTGGTTCAAGAAGATCCGGTTACATCGAGTGATTCGTTCGCGAACCGGATATCACTAAACTGCAGTGCTGTGAACGTGCTCATAACAGACACGGAAGACAAGACAACGCTGAATAAAGTCGTAGTTTTTGCTTTTTTTGGACCAAAATGTATTTTCGATGCTTCAGAAAATTCCAACGGACCCTCTGATGTCACATGGACTACTTTGAAGATGTTTTTATTACCTTTCTGGACGTGGACAGTATACCGTACATACATTCTCAATGGAGGGACTGAAAGCTCTCGGACTAAATCTAAAATATCTTAAACTGTGTTCCGAAGATGAACGGAGGTCTTATGGGTTTGGAACGTCATGAGGGTGAGTCATTAGTGACATAATTTTCATTTTTGGGTGAACTATCCCTTTAAGCTTGTTAAAGGACACTTACAAGTCTGCGATGCTTGCGGAAAGAAGTCTCACGTCTCAGCTGTTGTCTGAAAATTTCCTCATTTCGTTTTTCTCTCAGTTCTATAATTTGAAGAACAATGGAAGATACTATTTCATAAATTTTAAAAACATAAAGTGATGCAGCAACCCTTCAGAGGAAAATACTCTGCAGGACAGTGCCCCTCCAGGAGCAGGATTGGACACCCCTGCACTGAGCAAAGCTGATTGAGTCTACATGGTTGTCATGCTGTGGTTAAATGTGCAGCGCTGCCCAGCAGCAGATCTTTGTTGATCACAGTCAGTTTGAGGTCAGATTAGTATTATTTATTTATTTTTATTTATTTTTATTTTATTTTTATTTATTTTTTTGACATGGACATCACAGCTACACTGGACGAACCATATGCACTTACATGCTAATTTTCAACACCAATCCCCGGGAGGCTTTTCAATAATAAACAAAAAGAATAAAAAATAAACCATGTTATTCATTTATAGAGATCATGGCAAAAACTGATCCAGCAGCTGCTGCGACCAAAGCAGCCAAGAAGATATCAGCAGCTAAACACAAGACAATGGGCCCAAGCAAGCTCATCGTCAAGACTATGTCCGCATCTAAGGAGAGGAAAGGCTCCCTGGTCCAGACCAAAGGAACCAGTGCCTTCAGCTCATTCAAGAAAAAAGCCGATACCAAGACAAAACCCACCAAGAAAGCCACCCCTAAAGCCAAGAAGCCTGCAGCCCAGAAACATGCCGCCGCTAAGAAGCCCAAAACCGCAGCAGCAAGGAAGCCCACCACTAAGAAATCCCAGAAGGCGGCCAAGAAACCCGCTGTTAATTTGCAGTAACTGACTGACATCAGCTTCACCTTCAAAGTACTGTTCATTTTTAGTAATTTTACAGTATTTAGAATTACATTATAGTAAAATTGTCTATAAATTAATTGCCCAAAAATTAATGGTAAAATACTGGCAGCAGATTTGTCTGTAGTTTACTGTTAATTTACAGTTCTTAGTTTACCTGCTTTACAGTACAGTACTGTAAAGCTTATAAGGTCCGCGCACATAGCCCAAGGAAGGTATCCAGTGCTGGCTGAAGGTTTCTTGTGTGTTCGGTCTTTTCAGCGCGTGAAGTTATTCAGTGTAGGTTAAACTCAAATCTGACTCCATTTTATTATCTAATCTGACTCCATTTTATTATGACCTCGAATTTAGGTTGAAAGGCAAATTGGTTGATTGTCTATCTCTAATTATTACTGTTATTATTCTGACATTTGATTATTCTAGTTTACTGTTTACTTTATTTTTACTTGTTCATTAGGAATCTATGTCACTCAGGGTGTATCATGCCGACCAATGTACATGTACCCCACAATCACAAACTCTCCAGTCTGATCATTAGTCAAAGGTTATGACTAACTATTTAACAGACCGCCTCATGCTTGTCATTCTTTAAATAGTGGTTCTGTTTAGCCCCCTACAGTCACCTATGTAACAACTTAGTTAAAGCTCAAAACAATAATCAGAGGTTATGGCTAGCACTGTGAAATATGCTATTCCAATCATGTTTTACCTAGCCCCCTATAATTAATCTAATTATATAACAACTTAAATAAAGTGAGACAATAACCAGAGGTTATGGCTAGGACTATAAAATATGCCCAATCCATGCTAGTACTCCAATAGTAGTTTGTCGAGCCCCCCATAGTTAATGCAACTGCATAACAACTTAACTAAAGTCAAGCAGTTAGTCAGAAATCTATAATCTCCCCTGATTTGCCCCATGCTTCATCTAATCTGAGATCTAGTATGTACTAACCCTGGACGCAGATTTGCGGTAACATATGCCTTCACTTAATCTACTTGAGAAAATAATTTCAGAGTAAATCAAAATAAATCAAATGTAACAATTATTTATCAGTCAGGTAAGTATTATGCCAATTACATAGCCAATTCAGAGATATCAAATCAATACAAGACATCAAATTCTCAAAGATGAATCTAAGAGTAAAATATGCATACTTGACTTTGGGAAAATACATAATATGGAGTGAAGAGACACACCATATTACAGGCTTTCTGGCTACAGAATCGCCCTGATCCTCTTGCAACACTTCCTTAAGTACCTCAGACCAAGACAAACAATTGGAATTTGCATTAAGCCAGGTCCCAGACCTGGGTTGCTCAATAGAAACAGAAGGTAATTTACATGGAACCCTGGGAAAGGGCACTCCCATTACAGTAAGAAAATATCTCTTAACTCTTAGGACCTGTATTATCTTTTAGTCTAAGATTGAGACCATTGTACCAGTCACCCTGAGAGATTTCAAATGACACCCAAACATGACTGTAAATATTACTTGCATTAGCGTAGAACATAATACAATTGACCATTCTGAGTGAACCAAGTGGAGGGAGGATGCGTGTGAGGGGAAGGAAGGGGTTGAGAAGTAACTGTTGCATATGTGAGAGAGGCATTTCCTGCACCTCCACTCTGTGGGGTGTCTCAAAGATGCCCGTGTATGTTTGTATTGTCTGTTTCTCGGGAGATCAATGAACTGTTGCATATGTGAGAGAGGCGTTTCCTGCATTTTCTCTCAGTGAGATGTGGGAACAGATGTCTGTATGTTAATGCATTGTGTGTCTATTGTATGTCTCAGAAGATCAAAATGTTTGAGGTTCTGTAATTCTTACAAGCGCGATTTTAAAACCATATTTATTTTTTCGTGTAATTTGTAGAAACTGACTGCCTTAAATTTGCCAACTGCAATTTATTTATAAACTATATAATTATAATTATAAACTAATATTTATAATGTGAACATATTAGTACTAAAAAACTAAAAAAGTCCATCTCTAAAAATTTACTGTATTAAGCAAAATCATTAAAATTAGAAGCATAATTTTAACTCATCTGTTGCAGTGAACAGCTAGCTAATAACAGCATAGATGCACATGCGACTGGAATTAGTGAAGAGATTATCACTGGCGTCAGCAACTACACAGTTAAGGCTGATTTATACTTCTGCGATGCACCTACACTGTAGGCTATGCGTCGGTTTTCATTTATACTTCTGCGTCGAGGTGCAATTACAAATGCAGACCACTAGTCTGCAGTGTCCACGGGCGTGTTGCTGGTGTAACCCACCATATAAAGGCAAAAGCTGAAGAAGCGGCAGCTTGTCGGAGAAGCAGTCGTGACAGCGGCAAATAAATATCAAAGGACATATAATTTATTTAAAACTACAAAAAAGAAGACCACAAACGGAACTGGAGAAGATGGCACTCTTACAATCTCCACAAGGACTTGTTGGCAAAACAACATTGTTTGTCGTGACGTATCATTAAAATATGTTGTATAATAAATGATAATACACTTGTTCTTTGCTTTGTTTATTTTAAATAAGAAGGTGTTACATTAAAGTATATTAAAGTGCAAAAAAAACACACAAAATTCAATACATACAGAGGCAGGGGTTCTAGCAGACCAATTACAGCGATTGTGATCTGTGTAGAATTGACGTAATGTTACACTTCTGGATAGGTGATTGTCACTACAGCGTAGCTTCGACGCAGAAGTATAACTCACCCTTTACTGTCTTTAAATAAAGCAACATGCAGCAGAGCATCAATGCTTCTCTGTTCATCCAATTGACTGAACCTAGAGGCCCCACCGGCTGCTGGTACTGGACTACGTGGTTTAGGGCGCCTGGTTGGGAGGGCTCAAGCTGATGCTCAACAGGAGCTCACAGCGTTGGAACGGGTGAGCCCTACCAGCCGATGATTATATGGCCCGACCGGGAGGGCCCGAGTTGCCTCGACTGGAATAGGTCACGGGTGTCGGTGTACGGGGCCATACTGGCTGACAGGCCCCTGCTAATCAGAGGGCAAAAGAGCAAATGGCTGACTGAGACGGGCCCCATGAAGCCTCCAACTGGAGATCAAGACTCAGGACAAAGGACGTGTGGGTTCCTCTCGGGTTTGGCAGAAGATAAAAAGGCTTTTTTTTGGGCTGACCAACAAGGAGGACTCTAGCGATCAATCCGATCGTGAGATCAGACTCACGGCATCGGATGGATGAGTCTCGCTTGCGGGCGGCGAGTATAGAAGCCCAACAGGGAGAACTCTCACCGACGTCTGACGGGAGCACACGCATCAGACGGGAATGGCTCGTCAGGCGGGGGGAAAAGACATGAGGATAGCTGAGAGGGCTTGGACAGCGTTCGGCCACTCCAATGAGCTAATGCAAAACTGAGAAGGCGGGGCTTCGAAAGGGCTGATCAGGAACCCTTGTTTAATTCATGCCACCTATGGGGGGGGGGGGCTAAACAGATTGTTTCAGTGAAATGGCTGAACGTAATGAAAAATGGCAACTTTTGATGTCCATGTTCGAGGATTTATGATTTGCTGTAGCATTTCTGTCATAAAGAATTGTCAAATATTAAAGATTGTGTACATTTGAAATTAAATGTTTAGCCAAACGAGGATTAGATTGCACAGTGACATGTAGAAACAATTGTCGGGACGTTGGTGCTCTTTGAAGTTCTTTTGATATAGTGTGCATGTACATTATATTGTTTACAACACATTATGTTAAGTTTTGTTCAATAGAACAGCATCGTTAATTGCTTTTCATACTTAAATTAAACCAATCACCACGGCCTCATCGCTATTATATATGTATTTTAGGTAATTTTAAAGGCTTATTGTTTGATTCGGTCGATTTTATTTTTGTTCCCCTACCATCAAGATATAAATTATAATTATCCGATTAATCAACAGCATAAATCCACAGAAAACTCTGTTACCCAATTAATAATTAGTGATGGCCTTAGATGAGGTCCGCACTTGCCAGGATTTGTGCCCGGATGTGTGAACCAATTGGAGGTGGCTCTGAGGGAAACGCATTTGGTGGAATGTGCAGTGATATTGCTATTGCTAAAAGAGAATATTGTGATTTTAAATGAAATATAGAGCTGTGAGGGAGAGGAGCAGGGGGCCGCGATTGTCAGGGGAGGCAGCCATGTGCTTAATATCGACCTCTGTGGCTTGGGGTGGGAAACTGAGAGAGCCTGCAGTGTTGCCTATTTAGCCATTTGTTGTTCAAGTCAATTTCTTAGACTAGATATATATATATATATATATATATATATATGTGTGTGTGTGTGTGTGTGTATGTGTGTGTGTGCGTGTGTGTATGGCAACTTTTAAAAGTTATTAGATGTTAAAAAGACATGCATTTTCCTCTTAACCACACAAACAAGAAAGTATTGAAAAGCTATGCGCCACATTGGCTAGAGACTTGGAGAGAGATGCCTAGAAACACTCACGTCACATGTGAATTAGGTTGCTAGTTGCACTTGATCAATAATAGTTTCCTTTATCATAAACCTTAGTAGTTGTTAGTTTTGTGCCTATAATAGTTAATCATTTAGGTACATAGTAGAAATAATCATTTTCTCGCAAATCAATCTTGTTTTCATCCATTTGTCTGAGTGCAGTGTAATTTAAAATACAGGGAAAAAATGTCAGCAAAAATTAAGAAAATCTGATTAATTTATTTGTATTCTACGCCATTTGCGGCGTGGCTAAAAATGTACATCAACATCCTTTTGTGTCACAACGTCGTTTAACAACTTTCAGCAACAAATTACCTACATTTTAGCGACTTTACCTAAAAATTCATTTGCAACATGGCCTGTGCCGCTAGCACAAGAGCTTCAGGCCTGTGATGACGCTGCGGCCGAAAGAGCCGCGGTAAAAGGTTGAGTCGAAGCGGGAAGCGAGTGAGGCTTTGCTGCGGTGAGATCAGGGGCACGGCCCAGGCTCATTGTGCGAAGCACTGCCGCCTGTGACCGCAGTGGCTTATAGGAGAGCTGGGGTCTGTGCCGCCCGCGGTGCCACATGGTGGTGTCGAGTGAGTCGGGTTGCGGGCCACTGCGAGTCTATTGTTACGAATAAAGTATTGGCTACCCTGCTGTGTGGATTTAGGAGTGAGGTTTGGTGATGCTGATGAGTATGATGTAGACTAATAAAAAGCTTGTTACCTTCGCTCGAGGACGGGGAGCTTTCAAGACTGGTAAGGTGCGGAAGTAATCAAGAGTTTAGCCTCAGAGCTTAAATTAGGGCAAACTTTACGATTGGAGGGGAAGAGGAATTTGAGGCACAGCAGTAGGATAATATCGAGGATGTTGGTGTGAAAAAAGTGGAAGTGGAAGTGATCGCCGCACACATTGGTAGAGGCACGAGGTTTAAGCTCGGCAGGTTCAGGCGAAGAGTGGTGGATGAGTCAGAGCAAAAGCAGAAGCCGTGCTGATCACACGCATCAACGCGTAAAATGCCTTTCGCCCAGGCGGGGGGAAAAGACATGAGGATAGCTGAGATGCTTGGACAGCGTTCGGCCAACTCCAATGAACTAATGCAAAACTGAGAAGGCGGGGCTTCGAAGGGATGATCTGACCCTGTTTATTCACTGCCACCTATTAGGGGGGGGGCTGAACAGATTATTTCAGTGAAATGGTCTGAACGAAATGAATAAATTTTCAACTTTTGATGTCCACGTTCGATGATTTATGATTGCTGTAAGGCATTACTCTTTCATAAAATTAATTGTCCAAATTATTAAAGATGTTTGTGAGTCGTTCTGAAATCTAACATATGATGTTAGCCAAACGAGGATAGATTGGCACGTGACATGTGAAACAACAATTTGTCGGGACTTTGGTGCCTTTGAAGGCTTTGTGATAGTAGGTGTGCATGTACAGTTATATTGTTTACAACACATTTATGTTAAGTTTTTGTTTTCAATAGACAGCATCGTTAATTGCTTTCAATACTTCAAGTTAAACCAGATCCCCACGTGCCCAATCATCTATTATATATTATTTTTAGGTATTTTTAAAAAAAAAAAAAGGGCTATTGTGTGATATATATGTATCTTTTGTTATTTTAAATAATGTTCCATTTTGACATATCAGTATTTCCCAAAAACCAAAACACTCCTACAGAGTGCCGTTTTTGCTCTAGCTATTTTAACAACAAAATAATTCCAAAACACAGCCAGTATAGTACAGTTTTGCAGCCTGGAGCAATGACGGTGTCTCTGTTCTAGATGAATCAAACCCGCTTGATTGTCCGCTAATTTCACGAGCAATAGCTTCAGAATAAGTATGTACCCACTTTTAATGTCTAGTTAAATCAAAAGATTAGTTCTGCACTTGCCACTGCAGGTTAGCCAATGCATGTCCGGCATTAAACAGTTTGTGAATACATGGAAATGGCACTTCAGTTGAAACGCGTCTTTGTTGAGAATTGCAAAGATGAATTTTGCTGATGTTCGATTTACTTGCCGCGTAAATGTTCAAAATATTTTGCCTGGCCTTAAATGAATTAGATAGCTGTGACTGGAGAGGACTAGCAGGGGCCTTCTAGCGTATTGTCAGGGACGCGCCATGTACTTAATAGGTCGGACCTCTGTGCTTGTGGTGGCAAACCCTGCTCCAGCACACATATCATGTAGTTTTCAAATAAGCCCAAATAAGGGTTCTCCAACCCTGCTCCTGGAGAGCTACCGTCCTGCAGACTTCAGCTCCAACCCTGCTCCAAACACACCTGTCTGTAATTATGAAGTAGCCTTGAACACCTTGAATAGCTTGTTTAGGCAGGTTTGATTAGGGTTGGAACTGAAGTCTGTAGGACGGTAGCTCTCCAGGAGCAGGGTTGGAGACCACTGGCCTAAATAATTAGATTAGCTGGATCAGGTGTGTTTAATTAAGGTTATATATAAACTGTGCAGGACTGTGGCCCTCCAGGAACTAAGTTCGACACCCTTGGCCTGTCCCATTTTCCCTCCCACTGTTAAAATGTAACTAAGTAATTTTTACTCTGAGTAAATTTTAAATGAACTACTTTTTACTTTTACTTGAGTAGATTTTTAGACTGGTACTTTTACTTGTATTTAAGTAAAATTTAAATTAATGTAATGGTACTTTACGCCGAGCACAAACCATTAGTAGTTTAGTTTGTGCCTATAATCGGTAATCTTAACGGTACATAGTAGAAATCTTTCTCGCCAACAGATCAAATCGTTCTCTTTCTTTCATCCGTTTTTGGGATCTGAGTCAGTGTATTTAAATACAGGAAAAAAATGTCAGCAAAAATTTAAGAAAATCTGATTATTTCTTTGTATTCTACGCCATGTGCAGGCGTGGCGAAAATGTCATCAACATCCTTTTGTGTCAACATTTCACTCGTTTTGCCCACTCCCTCCCAGCAGGAAACATTGGAAACTACCTTCTTATTCAGGGGAGACTATACCAATGCACACTTCCTGTCTCCCCGTTTTACAAAGGCCCTGATTGCCTGGCTAAAGGGCCCCAATATCTTAACGCTGCGGCCGAAGTAGCCGCAAACGTTATAAATTTTCGACTCGAAGGTTTTTCACGGAAGCGAGTTCCAGTATGCTTTTTCTGGCTCCCATAGAGATCATGGAAACCACCCTGCCAAGTTGCTCATATGGTAAGCCCCCTGCACAAATGCTAGTTAAGCAAATTCTGGGTCCAGCTGATCTATATGGAGAGCTGGCGAGCTCAGGGAATCTGTGCGCCGATATCCCGCAATGTTGGTGTTGAGTGAGGGCTGAGTTATGGGGTAACTGTTGCAACATTTCATCTCGAAATTATTGAATCACCCGCTGTGATGGATTTAGAGTTTTTTATATGGTTTGGCCTGGCATATCGGCTTATTAGAACGATAACCCTAATTACCAAAATTGCTATGCAAGTCGGATTTTACCCTCTTTGCGAGGACACTCAGGCTGCTAATTCATCTGGCGAAGGAACGTCGCACAGGTGTGATTGGGTCCATCACCGGCTTAAACACGGGGTCAAACCTTTCCGATTGGAGGAATTGTAGTCACGTGCCTCTTATAGGATACAAGGATGCTGGTGGAAAAATTGGAAGTGACGCTGGTAGAGGCGAGGTTAAGCCTCGTGCAGGGGAGAGTGTGGTGGCTGGTCGACAGAGCAGGCGCCGTGCTGAGATTGGCAACATTGGGATGGTGTCTGGGCAGAGAAGGAGCGATCTGGACCGGCCGATTGTCAGTAGAAATGAAAAATCCCCATCCCCAGTATAGACCCTATCGTCCGCTACACTGGGAGAAGCTGAGTCTGACACTCATAATGGGAGAAGGTTTGCAAACCGACCTATGCCTGATAAATCGTCAGTGTATTAGAGGTATAGTCGCCTGTTATTTATACTCTGGGTGTTGATTCGACTCATGATTGTGCTCCACCGTTATTGATTATTCAGGCTAAGTCTCGAAGAGCTCCTCCCGAAATCTTTATTAATAAACGTCATTATTACTTTCAGTATTTACTCTCCTTTAATTCATTAACAGAACTTTTATTTATTTTTTTTTTTTATTCTAGTACAGTACCTACTGTGAAGGTCACAGTTAATTTTACAGTAAAATGCCGGTATCTACTGGTTCTAGTGTTTGGTTGCTCACCAAAAATTGTGTTAGTCCACATTTGACCCAACGTGGGGTGAATTAACCCCGCATTTATAACTCTACTGCAAAAATCTGAAGGCTCCACTCTACAAAGAGTAAACGTGTTGCAGTTACTTACAACCTTAATGGATTTAAGTGTGATTGAACATTAGTGATGAACAGCTTCAGCTGCTGTTACCCGCCGCACCTGAAGCAAAGCGCAACACCAAGCGAGCGAGAGCGAGACTGGTGAGAGAGGGGGAGAGAGGGAGAGCGAGCGAGAGAGCGGAGAAACAAATTTACAGCTACACTTGGGGATCAACCACATCCCCAGTGAAAGGACCCAAAGTGAACGTACAAGCGCGACGTCTATCGACAAGTAAATCTCTCACCAGCCAGAAGAAGCAGGAGGTGTTTCTCTCGCTGTCTGTCCTATCAATAATTCTGGCATGTTCACCAGCAGCGTGTCAGCGTGTGTCTGAATGTCACTTTTAAAACATTGTTCGATATCATGCTACGGGTGTTTGTTGCTGGCACATGCCGAATAAGGATAATTTCAGTAGTCTCCACATGTTATTGTGCCACATGTTGACTATAGCATCATGTTAAACACAATTACCATGTTGTTAACATGATGATAACTTTCTGAATTAAGGCTAGAGATAGTAGATGGCCGAGGGTATCGATCTCTGACTCATATGATCATTTACAATATCTATACACGGCAGTAAAGGACGCGTAGCAGCCGGAGTGGGAGCTGTGAAAGAAGGACACGAGACGCGCAACATAGGTATATTACCACTCGAAGATGCCATTTTGAATGGTAAAATTGAGAAGCGTTTCAGCTGGAAAACAATGTGTGTTACGTTAGTGAGAGAGTTGGTCTTTTGTTTCACAGCAAAGTTTCACAATGTAAGAGAAGCAGCCAAAAGAGCCCCCAAAAGAAAGGCCAAAGCAGCCAAACCCCAAAAAAGGCAGAAAACTAAAAGCAAAGACAGCAGCCAAAAGTAGATAAACAGGGGAAACTTTTTCCATCTGTTTCATAAAAGCAGCTCTTTTAGGAGACACCAATTCATAAAAAGACGTGATATTATCTCATCTGTCATCAGTGCCATCCTGTCTTCACTGCTGCGGCAGCAAAACTTAACTTTTCTGTGTAGATTTTTGACTATGAAGCCCTTCTGCTTCAAAGTCAAGACTTGTTGAACTTTTAATCACACATTGTTTATGCTTAAAGGTGAAACAATTTAAAAGAGCAATGTTGCGGAGACGTTATAAGCGCATGTTATATGAGAGAGGTCTATTGCTGGGATCTACTGTTGTGTGGTAATCATTCCCAGGTTTCTCTCAGGACACAGGGATCCAGACCAATAGCTGAATTGAGGTTGTTTAATCAAAAGTTTGCAAGCAAGGGCATCCAGTCTTTCGTTGCTTGATCAGCACAAGAGTAGCCTAAATGTTTATATGTGTGTGGTTCTTAAACGAAACAAACAGGCTATGTGTGAAATGAGTAACCACATTCATTCCGAATACTGAACAGTAGATAAACAAACAGTAACAGATGCAGTTAACCATCGCTTACACGTGTACAGAAACGTGACTGAATATAACGCACATCACAGACTGTACCGAATATTACTGATTAAACAATCCAAAGTAACCAACTATCCAATCCACAACATCTACGCTAGATAAGCAAAACATGAATATACACACTGCGTGCACAGACAATTAATGAGGGGAAGTTGTGAAACGAATCTAGCAGACCATTAGCGATAGACAAAATAGCACACAAACGCGACCATTAAATAGCAAATGAAGATAGAAAAACTTACTATTTTGCATTGACGCACACAATATGACTATAATAACTGTCCGAGCAGCCCCACATACTGCAGTTCCCTCTCTTTCTTGAGCGACTTTCTTGAGCGACCTTAGATTTCTTGAGCGACCTTAGACTCTGCTGCTCATAACGGAGCGCTGCGCATCAGGTCCGCGCCAGAGCCTGCGAAAATGTGATCATTCAGTCATCTGACCATAAAATCTATACAAATGGTTTGACACTTTATTGTTTTTACACGTTATTTTGCACTTTACCGCAAAGTGCCTGAAAACCTCTTCCTATTCATCTTTACATGCTTATAACAACTCTGCAAAAGAGCAAATCAAATCAAAGGAAGAAAGAAAAAATAAAAAATTTATATAAAGAAACAACAGTCAGGTAATGAATACTTGTTTGGCTTTTATGAGGAGAAAACTGATTTGAAAAAAAAGAAAAAACAAACAATATAATTGACTGTTGTGATAAGTAGCTGATTGTTTCCTGACTGCCACATTATGTCAATTTTTCTATAATTGTTAATTCATGAGTTGTATGTTCACGGCGAAAGAAATGGGGAATGAAAATGGTGTTTGGTAAAAATTACCTTTTACAAACCAAACACAGTAGGACGCGCGATATAATCACAGGCTCTGGGAACTCGGAAGCAGAGAGCAGCAGAAGAATCCAATTGAAACATACAGCTGCTGTGTGAACGGGCATGATCTGATATGTTTGAATTGCTGTGGATTGTAAACTTAGCTACTTACCACTGACAGATCTCATCTAAAAGCACATTACAATAGATTTCATTATTTACAGATCAGGGGCCGTGATTCACCGAAACATCTAAAAGACTAAAAGTGAGTCGAACAACGCACCAACGGTAGGGATAGAAATACTTCCAAAATGAATGAGCGTTTCTTCCTAAATTTGGACCCCTACATTTTTTGCTCTAAGAGTATTTCACTACAGAAGTGTTTAGCTTTACTAAAACTAGCTCTTAAATCTGTTGAAAGGATAGACCGATAGTGAAGAGGACTTTCCTAAGTCACTAAGACCAAACCCACAAAACTATCTTAAAAAAGGCTGGTGTGTATGTTATTATACCATGCTCTCTCCTGTTTCATGCTCTCTGCAATCCTACTCCGTCCTCGCTCCTTTTCTTCTGTCTCGCTCCCTCCTCCCTTCTGTGGTTCTCTCTCTCTACTCTCGGTAGTCTTACCTCTCTCTCAATCTTTAATGATCTTTACACATGCGCGCCACATGTATATTTCCTCAGGAGTTCAGATGTTCAGAGGAGGAGGGGGCCTATAGGCCTGAAGGTGATTGAGTGTTAGACTGACCCCGAACTGTACAGTTCAGGTTGAGGGAAAAGGTATATCCTTCAAGTGTACCAATAGTAGAATTTACTGGCCTACTCATTTTAGATAACGTATATTTCTGGCTATGTCCAGAACTTCCTGGAGCCATACCATTCCATTTTATATAAATGTTAGGATATTATACTTGGCTTATGTACCACATATGTTATTATCCATCCATCTCATGCAAGATAAAGATCACTGCCACCTACTGCTTACTGATGACTCGAGGGATAAACTTTTAGAAACAATGTTAGGATGGCCTAGAGTATAATGTTCCTTCGTATTATATGGCTTGTTTCATTTAACAATTGAAGAAACAGTGGTTCTGCATACCGTTTTGTTTTCAATTGGTTTGCATGTTCATAATTGATTATTCCTCTGGACAGGTTTTATGTCTATGAATTAAAGATAAATATATATATCGAATATATAATTTATATTATATATATTATATATATATAGATTATAAATAGTACAGACAAAAGTTTGGAAACATTAACTATTTTGAATGTTTTTGAAAGGAAGTCTCTTCTGCTCATCAAGCCTGCATTTATTTGATCAAAAAATACAGAAAAAAAAACAGTAATACTGTGAAATATATTACAACTTAAATAATGTTTTATTTGAAATATACTTGAAAAAAAATAATTATATTCCTGTGATGCCAAAGCTGGAATGTTTCAGCATCACATAGCTCAGCAGTGTCAGTGTACATGTAAAATACAGTCTATCACAGTGATCATTTAGAAATCATTCTACTATTCTGCATTATTATGAGTGTGGAAAAGTTCTGATTGTCTAATATATTTGATGAATTAAAGGTGTAAAAGAACCGCATTATTTCAAAAATAAAACAAATTTTAATAATATATATTCTACTCATATATTTTCTTTCCTATCACTTTTATCAATTTAACCCACTCCTTGCTGAATGAAAGTATGGATTTTATTTAAAACAAAAGAAAGAAAAAAAAATTTACTGCCCCCAAATTTACTGTACCAGTAGTGTATATTGTTATTACAAAAATATTTATATTTTAAAACATAGCGTCGTTTTTTTTTTTTTATTCATCAAAGTATAATAAAAAAAGTAACACATGTTCTGAAAAAATATTAAGCAGAAAGCAGAGAACTGGTGTTCCAACTTGTAGATGACTCATCAGATTAGAAATGATTTCTAAAGGCTCATGTGATAATGAGCCGAAAAATGTCAGCTTGCCACTCACGAAGAAATAAATGATAATTTAAAGCTATAATCAAAGTTAAAAAACAAGATTTATTATACTGTAAGAATATAGAAGTATCATTTAGTTTTTTCTTGGTATTTTTGAATCAAATAAATGCATGGGGTTGGATGAGGCAGACGAACCTTCTTTTCAACAACATGTAAAATAGTAATGTTTCCAAACTTTGGTCTGTACTGAGATCTGTATATATTATGAGGAAGCCATAACAGGCTGATGACAATTACCTGAAAATATACCACACACACAACCCATATATATACTATATACATATTCCTATTGTTTAATTAGTGACACTTATCCTGCATTTTAAAGTCTTATTTGAATGTGGCAATTAAATTTTTATTTTTAAACTATTATTTGAAAAAAAAACCGGGGCAACCTAACATTGCACTCTGCAGTATTTCTATTGACTAAATCTCTGAACAGAGACTATCAGCCAATCACTCGGTGGCATAAGTTAGTACGCAATGCTGACATCCTCCATAGCAAAGGAGGTCCAGGGTTGGGCCAAAAGATACATCAGAGTGTAGGATTATCAAATCAAATTACCAAATACCTTCATGTTAAGTGTATCAAAATAAATCTACAAAATATCGCAGCCACACCATAAACAATACTGATTTTTGTATTTTTATAAAATACTAAAAAATAACTTTTACAAGGGGAGAATGAACTGCTTTGCAAACCTTCCCTCCATTGGCACTGTTTGCTCTATCCCTTCACCATTACCCCCCCCCCAATGGGGGGGGAACGCAGTTTGATTAAGTAAACAATGTGTGATTGCAACACAGCTCTTTCTTGCTCGAGTCCTGGCAATAAATTGACATATGCAACCAGTGACCAGATCAAATATTAACATATCCTTGTGATCTACCCAGATGACGGGTTAGACCTTTAAAGACCCAACAGTTTAATGTTTATACAGTTTGTGCATGACCTAATACTTGTATCCTAGGTTACTGGGTGTTAGGTAACGAAGGCCTATTTGTGATCAAGCAACAACTGATTTCATGACAAACACGTCATTCATAAGAAGACAATTGATGGCATCTGAATTCATAGCAACAAGGTTGCAACTAATTAATCATTTGGAATGTTAATCATAAAATTATTATAATATATTATGTGGTCAGGTATGCAACGGTATGACAAAAATCATCATCCTACTAACACAGTACTTCAACAGGGTACAATATTCAGCAATCAAACATTTATTTATTCAGTCATTGGCCACCTGTTTGGAAGTTGACAACAGTTTGCTTTTCAGACAATTATTAATATGATCAATTATGTTTTGGTTTTAAAATGTAGCCAGAAGCGGAATCAACCGTCGCAACAGAATTGTTTTTTTTCCCAAGGCGTATCGATACCCAAAGCTCCATAACCACTGAATCTATTTGAGGAGCCATAGAAGTAATAGAGCAACACATACACATAATAGTCCGAACATTAACTATAATCCAAGAGAGGGAATTACTACAGGGAGCAGGTATTCCAAAACATTTGAAACGTTCTAACATAGAAACAGTCAAAACTTTATGTGTGAAATGTGTTGTGAGAAAGTACAGTTTTTGTGTGTGTGCTGTTGTGGTGTGTACTGAATGAGTGTGTGTGTAGCCTGTAAGACTACGTTTGCATGGTCGTTTAGCTACTGATGCCGGTTAAGCACAGTGTCGCAGAGCGGCTCAGTAAATGTTGCTGCTCGCACACAAGTGTAGCCCATTATACCATATGGTGGGATTAAAATGTAATGTTGTACAATCACGAAATACTTTATTATTTATTTTTTTGTGTACCAATCCGTCATGACTAACATTGCTGAACCGTAGCAAGCTAACGTTAAGTGGGCGGGCTGTCTGCTCGGTTATAATCGTGTTTCAAGAATAATTATGTAAATTGGTAAACTATTTAGCTTAGGCTACTAAAACGAACACCAAAAACATTAACATGAAACTAATTAAAAAAATATAGATATTTATCCAAAAATACAATAAATGAAATAAAGAAAATTAAATTGTGGAAAAGCTGGCAAGTCTCGCACGTTTCTTACCTATGACCCCCTTCTTCTATATGACATCAATTTTTCTGTTTCTGATTCTCAACCAGTTGGGGGCCAACTAAGCCACATCAGACGGCGCGCATTTTTATGATGTCATTCAATGTAGGACTTCTTACACAAAGTATTTTACGAGTATTTTAAAAGCTACAGCAAAAATACAAAAACACGTTGAAGTTATTTTGATACCCAAAATACGAAGGCCTTTTCATCAACCCTATCAAATCTATCAATTACACAAATAATATTTGTATTTTGAAAGTACAGTACATCAAAATACTGGCTCATCCCTGACGATCGGTCAACCCCAGAGGCCCTTTCTTCTAGGTTTAGGACTTTTCTATTTCGTTAGTAAAACCGTTGTCTCAGCAGCTTTGTGAATAGGTTCTTAAAGAGAAAACTCTTTATGAAAAGAGAACTCTGTTTACTGCTTTATTTAGGCGGAAATTATTTGTAGTTTAATATAAAATGTTTTGTGAAATAGCCTACACAGCAGACATGGGAACAGTGTTTGATGTGTTTGTGTATAAATCATTTAATCCTAAAAATTAGCATTCTATAAAGATAGAGTATTTGTTCTGTGATAAAACAAAAAGTAATTCACATTGTTAGTGAAGTATTTAAATATAAAAGTTTCTTCAGTCTAATCAGAAGAGTTGTGGTGTGGAGGTCTGCTTTCTTCAATAAATGTCAGTACTGAACCGGCTGCTCCTCACATTCAATCCCAGTTTTAATCAGATATGTAATGAAAGTTTAATTCAGTTTTGTACTGACAGATCAAAGGTCAACATTTCTCATTCGATGGGCCTGTTAGAAAACTGCTTTAAAATGTATTTATTTTTATTAAACATCTCTTCAATAGATACAAAGAATTTGAATGATGAAAACACCCTTCAAACAAGAGTTCATAAAGGTTCATCATTCGATTGTGGCTGACACTATGACAGTATTTTTGCGGCTACATAAAACAATATAATATTCTATTATGCTCTCTGGGAAACAACACCTTATTAATTTCGTATTATTATTCATACAGAAACGTGATACAGAAATAAAAATATAGCAATGGTTGGCTAATTACTCAAACAAATTAATCTAGAGACAGACAACACAAGCCATCATCAAGCTTTCACTATAAGAAAAAAAAAAAAAAAAATCACACGATAAAGCTGCTGAACCTTCTTTAATGGTTCTTAAAACAAATCTAATTTAAAGGCATATAAAATCAGAAGACAGGGACTTTAAAGACACAAGGTAACTGTTTATATTAAAATATGTTGATAGCCAATAATATGTTAGATGAGTTATCAGCCTACTAGCTTTGGTTTCCTGCAGACACATTTTAACAGTTAAGACGCATTTAAGGTCAGAAGAGCGAAGGTCCCAGTGAGGACCGGTGAGCAGGGGCCCTTCAGTGTGGAGCTGCTAGTACTTGCATGTTGTTTGTTGTGGGTGTACAATGAAACATATGCAGGAGAGCTGAAAATGGAGACAGTAAATTGAGCGTAGGTATGATGTGAAAAAACCATCATCAATCCATACCATCCATCCGGGGGTTTCATGCCTTTCAGCTCGAGACGGGGGCCCGGGGGACTTGAATCACAGCAAATGTGACCCTACAGAGAAAAAGATGATTGGTGGATGGATGCGGTGGATGGTATGGATGGATGTGATGGATGGATGGATGGGATGGAGGGAATATTCAGGTTAAGTTCTCCTCTGTTACAACGTACTGGCTTTGGTCTTCAGTAGATGGAACTGTGAAATACACACACAAAACGTTTATTTCCAAAATGTAATTTAGTTTCCACTGCAGTTATTGTTTCAATTAATGATCAGATCATATGTTGAAAATACGGTATGTCTGTCAAAGAGGGAATGTGAATAATTTTGAGAGCCGGATCAGACAGAAGTGTTACCTCTGGCTCTGTGGTATTTGAAGAGCAGCAATGACTGTGCTTCCGCAGATAATGGACAAGCGCTGCCAGAAGAAAACTGAGGATGTTGCTGAGCAGAAATCTCACCTCCAACGTGACACTGAAAAAGAAACAGAGACACAAGCACATTATTGAGCAACATTCTGGAGCTCCTAAAAGGCTTTCAGGAAGTTTCTCAGGGAACCCAATGTTTTGTGCACAAATGCAAACAAACATTAGAAAGCTATACTTTCCTACCATCCATCTCATTTTTATTCCAGCATCATTTTTCCTTTAAGGAGCTCTGTAATAAAGGAACAGGTTCACCAAAAATTAATATTCTGCCAAAAAATCACTCACCCCCATGTTGCGAACACAAATCCTGCATGATTTTCTTCTTTCTCCTCAGTGGAACGGCGTTAAAGCATTAAGCTTCAAAAGCCTCTGAACTTCCATTTATTTTAAATGTTTAATCTTCCTCACGTCCATATATGACCACAATCAGATTTATTCATGCTGATTTCGTATACACAAACGCAAATAAATAAATAATTTATGGACAGTCGAACCTCGGCGCGTATGTCAGTAATACGTTCGATCTGACTCCTATTCTTAATGCTGCAGTTAAAACATCCTTTCATTTCCATTGAAATGTACGATGGCTAGTTATGAGGTGTTATTGATTTCCCAATTATATTTCAGTGTATTCATGCGGAATCGTGTGAAATAAATACAATAATGTCACTAATTATTTGTGCTCCACCAGCAGTTAGTATCAGAGTAGTAATCATGTGGTCTATATCTGAACAAAATAAATAAACGCAACCGCCGATTAAGTGATCCAATCACGACTCCTTCACCTCTGACTGAGATCCAGCCTGTGCAGTGATCGTCCTCTCTGTTTTATGCAGAAAACCCTCGGGTGGTGACTTTGATACAGCCGTGAAGATCACCATCTCCTGCCCGCCTGGTTCTACCTATTAATCCACCCCAAAGAAATCAGCTCCAGGACCGGGGAGTTTGTAGATCGATGCAAACAGTGTAGAGTCAGTGAGCGTCCTCAATCACAGATGAACCAAATCCTTCCAGAATCACATCACCATCTACCCAAATACGCTAGATATTTGCATGTAGGAAGATGATGCTCATACATATTGCACAGTCTTAGAAACAATACATCATTTATACAATTAGTTAACCATATATACTCAGTTTCTTACTGATCCATTCATCGAACCAATCTTTTATTTGCCATTATACTATTAGCACTTTATTTCTGGCCCCAATTCGTTATTCCATATGATGCGATTTAAATTTTTCCTTTCTTTGAAGCGTTACGTTTCCCTGGTGCAGCCGAAGAAGATCCGTAAAGTTCCAAAGACAAAGTCCCTAACCCTAAGAGATATTCTCTTTATAAAAGTCGCGACTTCTCCATGCCCCCTAAAGCTTTGTTCTAACACTTTTCCCACACGTCTGTCAACGATGTAAAGACTTTAACACTGCTCAAACAAACGCCAAAACAGCATGCAACTTTACCTCGCCGCCACCATGTTGTGGGATCGAGCGTGTGTTTTGTTGCATAAATGAAGCTCTCGTCACCCGAAAGAGTGATTACTGAACTCAAAATCAGCGAAGGCCTCAACACTGTTCCAGAACAACAGTTCAACCCAAATATTCAGATGTGTGGGCAGTGTATTCTGCACGGAGGATCTGAGGACTGTTTCAAACCAGCAGCCTTAATGCATCTGTGCACAAAAGTGCTCGTTTCTTACAGCGTGGGGGCACCTAACTATGGCGGTCTGAGCCTGACTCCAGCCTGTAAATGTTTTTAATATTTAAGAATTTGCCACTGATGATTCACAAAACACTAGTTTGTTATAGTAGAGTAGCTGCTGTTTGTCGCCTCCAATCACAAATGAGAAGTATAGTTTTATGTTTACACAGCTGTCACATAGCATAAAAAAGACAGCATAATTCATAATCAGTAATTATGTCCCCACTGGATGCAACAAATGCCTCGTTTGCAGCAGCTCCTGATGCCTTTAGTAGCCTTTGTGGGCCTAAAGGAATAGCTCCACCGGCACGGTTATATTCTGCCCAAAAATTACTCATCCCCATGTTGTTCTACACCTGCATGATTTTCTTTCTTCTCTGCGGAACAAAAGAGAAGAGCGTTTTTGAAACCTTTGACCAATTTTATTTTAATGTTGAATCTTCCTCAATAACCATATAAATGACCACAACTTCAGATTTTGATTCCATGTTGATTTCAAACACATGTTCAAATCAATAATGGCTCGACGGTTACTAACCTCCGGCAGCAGCCTGGCATAATATGTTTGATCTAATTCCAACCTTATTCTGCAATAAAACCGACTCTTCATTTCGGCCAAAACGCAAAGATGTTGTTTTATGAGTAAAAGTTTACGATCTCACCATGATTTCCAGTGTACTTTTTGTTTGTCATTTTGACAGGGTATAATTTGACTTATGTGCAGTCTGCGGAAATAATACACACAGCTGTCAATAATTATTCAAAGCTAAACCTGCAATAGTATCGAGCAGCTCGGTTTATTAATCATGTGGTTTCATCTGAACAAATGCTCATGAATGAAATGGAATCAGCTGAACTCCACTGACTCTCACCTCTGGCTGGAGGATCCAGCTAAAAAGTAGCTGTCATGTCTCTGTTTTTACAGTGGTAAAGAAACCCTCGTGTGACTCGAGACAGTCGCATTGATGTTCCTCACCTCCTGTGGAGTCTGACTCTACTCGGCAGTGATCCGCCTTTATAGAAATCCAGCCTCTGAGTGACCTCCGAAGTATTGCAGGTCGATAAAATAGCAGTGTAGAGTCAGAGTACAACCCTCAATCACAGGATCAACCAGAACTCTCCCAGAATCACATCATCATTCTACATTACACAAACAGAGAGAGAGCATGCATGTAGGAAGATACGGGTGATGGCGATACAGGTTACTGGCCCCCATGTCCGCGATGTCGGAAGGTTTGCATAATGCACTCAAATGCTCCGTACAAAGAAAAGAAGGCGTAACTCTGATGCCCTTCCGGTTGCTGTCGCTGCTACCTGCATGCCGTGGAGACGATGTGTGTTTTTGCTGTGCCAGCTTACCGGCCTCATTTGGCCCTTCCAAAAGAGTGGACACAACCAGGAAATCAGCGGTTGGCGCTGTATTGCCAACACTGTTCCAGAACAGTTCAACACAAATATTGATGATGTGTGCAGTGCATTTTACGGAGGACGAGGACTGTCGCAAAAAGGCTGTTTCTATAAAGTGGGGCAATAACAACTTTGCAAGGACAGTCTGGCACTTCTGACTCACAGCCTGTAAAGTCGCTTACATATTTAAAGTATTTGCCACCGATGATTCAAACACGCGAGTTTTGAGCAAGCAGTGTAAGAAGCGCTTGTTTGTCGTTTCTCCGATCACAAATGCAGGCATGGTTTTATGTTTACGCAGCACAATATGCAACACTTAAAAAGACATTATAAGGCTACGTCTACATTAATCCGGATACATTTGAAAACTGCGCTTTCATTTTAAAACGCTTTCATTTTAACAATTTAACTTTTTCTGATGTTTCTATGTGGATGAGACACTTTTGAAAAACGCTTGAAAACACTAGTGTTTGGTAAAACGGAGAGGCGTTTAAAAGCTAAAACGCGCTGTTTTCAAATGTATCCCTGATTAATGTAGATCGAGTTCTCAGAAAGTGAGCATAGAGGAGCTAAACAATACTCGTGTACATTATGTGGAAAATAATTTTTTTTTTTTTTTTTTTTTAACTTAAACTGCATAAACACGTTGCATTATACCCAAATTGCCAAAGTACAATGCCCTTAAGCTGCATCGACCGCAACCCTCTAAGCTTAATTTTATGATTTTTGTGAGTATCAAAGCGATGGCTGATGGTCCATGAGTAAGAGGAAGATCTCAATTTTAAAAGTCTTTGTTCATGTCTGGGACAGTGTTGTGAGATGCTGTAAGTTTTCCATTGCTATTGCTTGCCTGTGCCTGTCAAAGTCTCTAGGCACTGAAACAAATATGCAACCAACATTAACCAACAAATTCTGCTCACGTTTTATCATCATTATTCGTCTCTTTCTTCTGCTCTTCTGTGGCTTTCTCTGTCAACTTCTTGGCTGATAGAAGACCGTTATTACAGTTTTGGGAACCAGGCAGGACTTGCTGTTAATGGATTTGGGATGTCAGACAAAACTCTGCAGACTGGGTTTTAGCAAGATCAGGCACCAGGGACCCTGGATAAGCAAGAGCCCTTATGCGAAGACTTGACCCAACAGGACTCACCATGAACAGAGATTTCGGGGGCTACGACTTTTCTCTCCAGATTCAGACTCACACCAGTAAAACCAGAGTCAGATGTGTTGGGTGGAGCCCATCTAAGAAGCGATCTTAGATCCTGATAGTTCTTGAACAATTGGCCGTGTTTCGCCCTGCGGCTCTTCTCACTGTCCAACAGAGAGCGTCTCCCCTGATCCTCCACAGCTCAGAGAGAGAGTCAGATTATAAGTACTGACTTCTGCTGGGACTGACCACCGTAGACCACTGAAGGAGAAACACCTGAGACAGAGATAAAACCCAGTTAAACATGCAGTTCCTGTCATTTGGCATCACTATGACACTTACAAGTACGTGATTATGTTATTATTATGCTTTGATTGAGACATGATTAATTCACAGGTAAAAAGTAAAGGTAAAGGTAATTTCCATCAAATCTATTGACAGTATTTGGTGGTGCTGTCAAGTCATGCTGTCATGAAGAATACAATGTTCAGCTAATACTTTTGGTGTTACAGCAATAGTGATCAATAATGTAATAGTGATTTTTTGTCCTTTTTCATGACACGGCCCGCATTCACTCTCATCGGTGCCATGAAAAAGCAGCTGCGCAGGATATTCAGGCTGCAATAGTTTACATATGTGTTTGCAAGGAAGAAAGTCAAACAGGTTTGCAAACGAATCTGGGGCGTCGTAACTTGATCCCTTTTTAATATATCAGAAATGGTTTTAGTATCAACCATTAAAAACTCACTTAGTTGACCTTTAATCTGATTGTCTTTTATATTCCCGCTCCTTGGTACGAAAATAGATTTTATGGAAAGAGATAATCTGTCTATTGACATTTTCTTTTTTATCTGTTTTACTACTATATTGTTATTATTATTATTTGCCTGTTATTCATTCTTTATTTTCATTATTATAAGCGTTCGCCGTCCTTAAATTATGAAGCAACGTCTGTACCATGTCTCAAATTTTCTGCACTGGGAAGCTCTTATTGTTCAAGATGAATTCCTTGTGTGTGTAAACAACACTTGTCAATAAAGCCCTTTCCTTATCCCTGAATCTGATTCATATAACTTTGCTGAAAGTTCAGATTTTTGTGCGCCAAACTAGAACAAACAAGTGTTGCCGCGAGAGTCGCATTCGGTCATTTTAGAGGAAATGAAGCTTTTAAACCATGTACTGCCATCACTGTACACAAGCTGCCTTTATCATAACACTGTTTTACACACAAAGTTTGGTTATTTACAGAACTGACAACCGTATTCTCTGAACCTGAATTTAGCTGCAGTATATACTCTGGTCTTTGTGTTCATCGACTGAGATTTGATGGGTTTCGGTTCAGCACACAACTGTATCGACCCTCACTATGTCTGCAGTTTATATGTAAAGTGTGTACAGAATTTCAGCCTCCGACACCTGAAGTGGACTGTGAACATGTTTACTAAATGTGCAATGCATAATAATCAACCACAATAGACCTTTCTTCAAAGCTTGTTCAGACTTCCAGTTTGAATTAAAGGGGGGTCATATGATGCAATTTAAATGTTTCCCTTTCTCTTTGGAGTGTTACAAGCCCTTGGTCCACAAAGAAGATCTGTAAAGTTGCACAGACTAAAGTCTCAAACCCAAAGATATATTCTTTATAAAAGTTAAAACTCGTCCATGCCCACCTAAAACGGCTCGTTCTAACACGCCCCTACATGTCTACGTCATGATGTGGGAAGATTTGTATAACACCACCCAAATGTTCACGCAAAAAAAAGAAGGCGTACCTTTGATTTCTCGCTGTTGCCACAGGCGCCATGTTGTGGAGACGCTGTGTGTTTCGTTGTGAAAGCGAAAATACTTTGTTTGGTCTTCCAAAAGAAGACACAACTAGAACGAAGTGTTGTTTTATCATACCATCGTTCTGAACAGTTCAACCCAAATATTCAGATGTGTGCAGTGCATTTTATGGAGGACTGTTTCCTGATCCTGGGAGAGAAGACTACAGTGCGCTTCTGACTCACAGTCTGTAAGTACATTTACATATGTTAAGGATTTGCCACTCATGATTCAAACACGAGTTTTGAGCAGCGGTTCTCAATTCCAGTCCTCATGCTACCCTGCTCTGCACATTTTGTATGTTTTTTTTATCGCTTCAGACGTTTGTTCTATTCGTACATAAGTGACCTGCGAAGTGGACCATGATTCCAGTTCAATGTATATGTTCCATTCAAAATGTTTTGAAGTGTGCGAGACGTGAATTTAAATTGTATTTATTTACAGAGGTATATGATGTCGCACCTGTCCGTGTGTGGAGACGTTGCGCAGCGCAAATCCGTGAATGAATGTTCCGAAGTGAAGTAAACTTCAACAGATTTCCCCTGCTCAGGGAGTAGGGAGCAATGAACACTGTGTAGGGACCATGTCAAAGGGAACACATTTCATGCACGGAGCTCACTTCTAACGAGCTGATTATCTGAATCAGGTGTGTTAAAGAGAGAGATGCAAAATAATGGGAACACAGTTCATGCACGGAGCTAATTGAGAACTGCTGGTACTGTCATTATAATCCGTTATTATGTCCCCACTGAATGCAACAAATGCCTAGTTTTTAATGGGCTTTAATGTTTTTGTCTTGGCACACTGGGACACAAGGCATCACAGTATAGTAGTAAGGGGAATAACATTTCCATCACACGCTTGAGGTATTCAAGCTGGCCAATCAGAGCACACCTCGCTTTTTCTGAACGATGAGCTTTGTAAAAAAAAAAAAAAAAAGACGGAAAATGAGGCAGAGCATAGAGGATGTACAGTATATGGAAAATAATGTGTTTTTTGAACCTTAAACCGCATAAACATATTTAATTACACCAAATACACAAAATAATGTTCTTTTTAGCAGCATCATATGAGCCCTTTAAGTTTGCAAAATAACCATTTTTGTTGTTATGTAGAAGTAGGGCTGTGCGATTTGGCCAAAAAAAAAAAAAAAAAATAAATGATCACAGTAGAAATTTTATATCAGTCAATAAAAATAAAAATAATTATCTTTATAAATTTCTAATCTTTATTTCTTTCAAGTTTAAAGGCAGATTTCTGCTCCATAAGTGAAAGTTGTAGAAACACCATTAATTTTGGTTTTTAACTACTCTTTATGGTCAAAACATGACAAACACTTCACATTTTTGAATTCTTTACACTTTTCCAGTAATTTTTTCTTAAAGGGATCATATGATTTTGCTAAAAAGAACATTATTGTGTGTATTTGGTGTAATGCAATGTGTTTATGCGGTTTAAGTTTAAAAAAACACATTATTTTCCACATAATGTACATTGTTTCTCCACTATGCCCCGCGTCAGTGGCAAATGGAACATTCATTCACGGATTTGCACTGCGCAATGTCTTCACACACAGACAAGTGTGACATCATATATCTCTGTAAATAAATACAATTTAAATTGAAATCTCACACACTTCAATGCACTTTGAATGGAACATATACGTTCACTTTGCACTGGAATCATGGGGGTATATCCTGTGATGTCCACCTCGCAGGGAACTTACGTTCGAATAGAACAAATGTCTGAAGCCATAAGAGAAACATACAAAATGTGCAGAGCAGGGGATCACGAGGACAGGAATTGAAAACCGCTGACTTATAATACAAAATGTGCAGAGCAGGGGATCACGAAGACTGGAATTGAGAACCGCTGACTTATAGAATCACGGAGAGACAACAAACAACAAGAGCTACTCTACACTGCTCAAAACAGTGTTGTAAATACAACTTAACCACTGATTTCTAGTTGTGTCCTCTTTTGGAAGGCTGTGACGAGTGGGGCGGGGCAGAGAGCTGTGGGAACAGAGCGAGGCCGGTGGAGTGATTGGGAAATGAGCGACACCTGCTCCACTCACCGGTCTCGAGTCCCACGGAGGAGACTGGAAGGATACAAAAGAAGAGCGACGACAGTGAAGGACGAGAGAGAACCAGGCCTGGGTTTTATTTTGTGTTTGGTTTTTGTTTATGCGCGGCAGTCGCCCGTGAGGGGCTGTCGCACTGTTTTGTATTTATTTTGTCATTAAAGATTTATCTTGAATGGGATCGCCGGGTTTCTCGCCTCCTTCTTTCACGTGATCCCATGGTAGTTTTGTATTGTGTACACTGGTGCCGCAAAAACCCGGGGTGAGCGGAAAAGGAGTGGACGCGGGGGCCTTTGTCGGAAAGATCCCCTTTGCCGCTGGGGGTTGGGACTCCCGCGGTGCCCATGGAGCAAGGCGAGCAGTCGGCACATGGACGCTCGATGGGCGGTGGGCTGGAGTGAGTTGCAGGGGATGGACGAAATCGCTGCCGGGCGCCGTGATGTGGAGGGGCGGCTGCCGCCGTAAGGGAGCGGAGGATGTCGGACGCCGGTGCCAGGTGGCCGGAGCCTGCTGCCATCCGCCAAGATGGGGAGGGCAGGGACGGGAGGACTCCTGCCGGCTGCCCGACACCGGAGGAGCCGTCGCCGTCCACCAGGCGGCGGAGGAGTGTCGTGCCGTCCACCGAGGGCCATCCAGTGCCACCGCCAGGCACCGCGGAGGACTTCACACAGCCGGTGGAGGGCCGAGCGGCAGTGTGTCTGGGAACCGGAATTATTATTTTTTTTCCTCTCTCCCCTCTCTCGTCTCCCGTCGCTCCTCATCCTTCCATCTCCTTTTCTCTCGCCTCGTCTGTCCTTACCCCCAGGTTCCCGCAGGTCACCGTGAGCGGCCCCCCCCGGAGGGTCCCGCA
>NC_056578.1:164606-166137 GCF_018340385.1 Cyprinus carpio | reverse complement strand
TGTATTTATTTTGTCATTAAAGATTTATTTGAATGTTCGCCGGTTCTCGCCTCCTTCTTCCCGTAATTATGGAGTTTTTATATTGTTACATAGGCCAAACAAAGTAATTATGCTTTCACAAGGAAACACACAGCGTCTCCACAACATGGTGCCGACAGCAACAGATAGAATAAATGTTACACCATCTTTCTTTGCATGAACATTTGGGCGGTGTTATACAAATCTTCCCACATCATGACGTAGACATGTGGGGGCATGTTAGAATAAGGCGTTTTAGGTGGGAGTGTTTGACTCTTAACTTTTATAAAGAATATCTCTTTGGATTTGAGACTTTAGTCTTTGTAACTTTACAGATCTTTTTTATGCACCAAGAGCTTGTAACACATTCAAAGAGAAAGGAAAAATTTAAATTGCATCATATGACCCCTTTAAAGGAGACATATTATGCCCCTTTTTACAATATGTAATATAAGTCTCTAGCGTTCCCCAGATTGTGTCTGTGAAGTTTCAGTTCAGAATACTCCACAGATCATTTATTATAACATTTTGAATGTTTATTTTGAGGGAAACGGAAACACGCTGTTTTTTCGCCCGCTTTAAATGCAAAATGAGCTGCTGCCCCCCGTCCCCTTTTCCAGGGGAATAGAGGCTATAGCATTAAATTTACAGCTCAGACCTGCTAAAAACATCTGTTTTTGGGTTCTGATTATCAGTGTTTATCTCCTTTTTCAGGAAATCATGGGTTTTAGAAACCATATGAGTTTAAACTTTTGATATCACAGGTTTTCTATGAGCACACATCAGGAAACTCGGACAGAAAAATGTCTGTCACGGCATGTAAGGTACTAGAAAGCTAAGTTCTCTTTTCCGCACAGGGGAGTTTTGCGATTTAAAAAGAAACTTACCAGGGTACAAAAACGTCCAGGTTATGTGAATGTAAACTCATGGGAAATAAATTGCATGTTTATTTTTAGATGCAATGGCAATATGCAGTAAATAAATCAATAAATCCACTGCTCTCTTGTCTCCTCTGAGGCTGGGACTGTAACAGTGATCTGTGCTCGTCTGTGCAGCCAATAACAGAACAGTTAGTATGTTTGCTCAAACCTTAACCATGACATTAGACCTGGTACACCGTTGTCGTTTGCAAAATCAAATGACGGCACCGTGGGTGGAAATTTTTTAGATTAAGGGGCGGTAATATTATATAACATCACTTTGTAGGTGGATCGGCTGTTAGCATGACACTGGTTCCCTTGACAAAATGCCTAAAGGATTTTTCCATGGGCTTTTGGGTTATCGAAAATAATAAGCTCTGTGTTCAACAATAGTTCATGAAACTTACATGTTTTGTCCATCAAGATAATCTTCACAAAATAATATAACTTTGATGAATTTTGAAGCATCTAAAACATGACATAGACATGTTCTTTGTGAGAATAAAACATCACTTACCCCCATGTCGTTCCAAACACATATCAACGAATGCTCTTCTGTATCAGCCGCGCCACAAGGATGCTGTTTTCTTTCA
>NC_056578.1:148242-163606 GCF_018340385.1 Cyprinus carpio | reverse complement strand
AATTTGTATGAATTTGTACTCACTGACTGTTAGGTTTAGATGTGGACTTAAATGATTACTTCTATTCTTTAAATTGTATGTTTACATACAAATCATATCGTATGAATTTATACGAAATCGCCACCTCGAGGGGAAAAAGACACACGGCAGAGGAATTCCTGTTTACAGGTCAGTATTTCCTTGAATAAAAAATATTATTAATTCATTATTAATAACTCTCATGACAGTTTGTATTTATTGATTTGCAGTAAATCCTAGAGAGTTTTTTTTTTTTTACTATTTATTTAACCCAAGTACTTCCGTAGGGTAATTGTGCTCTCTTTCAACTGAATGTCAACCCGAATTCCAATTTTACTTTCACTTTTTGTAGGCTAATCTTCATAATCTTTCAACAAACTCCCGCGTCGACCTTGGAAACAACTTTCAAACCGAAATGCCACTACATTCATTTCTTTTTATTCCCCAACTACCTGTATCAGTATAGTTTCAGAGCACCTTTTTAATCTACTCCTCCACCAGAGAAACCTGAAACCACGTCCAACATTTAGGCGTCATCCTGTTTCTGTGGAAAATACATCCGATTACAGAAGTACCCTAAAATCTGAATATCAAGTTACATGACTTTAAAACAACTAGCCCTCTGTATTTTTGCGTTGTTCTCTCGCACACTCACACTCTCAATCGTCATAAACGCAATGTAAAATCCTTTAAAAAAAAAAAAACAGACTGACGAGGTCAATGAAATTCGGCATGCATTTCAAAACAAGGCAAAGACCCCAATGGTCCCTAACCCCGAAACCAAACAAATCCAAGTAAAATAATACAATTACAGTATTTTTTTCTTGCTCGCTTTTTATGTATATAGGCTTTTTTCAGGGCAAATGGAAGACATGAGGGTGGCTGTCATCGACAGAGACGAGTACTCCGGCCTAAAACATTCGCCACCGTCTCCGAAAATACTTGCCCCTCTCACAGCAGCAGGATTGTATAACAGAAGAAAATAATACAAAATACAAAAACGAAAGAGAAAAAAGCACACCAAAAAAATAATAATCACACAAAAGTTGACAGACCACACATTATATGCGTTATATGACTCTTTTCTCTATTCTTTTTGTTTAGAAAATTCAACATGTAATTAAGAGAAACATTGTTATTTATTTTTTTTCAGTGACGCTCATCGTTATTAATATTAATAATCAATATCTCCTAATTAGAAGTATTACTATTGTTAACACTACATGTGGGTCTCACTAAAGGCCCCGCCCACCACACCGCTGTAAAGGGCTCTATCATCTGCCTGACTGGTCGGTGAAGGGTGATTTCCCGAGAGAGTCGTCATGATCCGCCCGTCTTCACGCACACCAAACTCACTTTCCCAGACGGAGCCCAGCGCTTCATCCGTCCCCCTCTCTCCCCCCGCTCAAGCGCTCCTACGCACGACACATCCATGGTATGGGTGGGCTCGGCGGGCGCTGGCCACTGCGAGCCCTGGGACAGCGTGCGGGATCGGGAGCAGCGAGCCCCATGGAGTAGGAGGATTGAAAGAGAGGTGGGCGCGAGCGACGAAGAGATCGCGTCATGCAGGACGACGCCACTGAAAAGAGAAGAAGCAGCGAAAACATGAGGAACAAACAGAAGAATCGTGAAAAACAAGAAAAATATATCAAATAAATATAACAAGTTTAAAAAAATAGATATTATTACAATTTTTGTTAACTGTTTTATATGTGAATATTGGTAAAATGAAATGTATTACTGTGATCAGGGCTGATTTTTCAGCATCATTACTGTCTTCAGTGTCACACATAGGTGGAAATCATCCCTGGGGGACCCCCACGCTGTGCATTGTAATAGCATGTTTTATACTTTACCTTTGGTAAGTAGTAAAAACAATGCAAATGGGGCCACAAGTGGGGCGAAAAATGTGTTTTCATTTTGAGTCTCCCCCTACCCTTGACCTACAGTGACTTTGCGTCCAAATGCCTTCTTTCCTCTTTACATCAAAACTCAGTTGTTTTTTTTGTCTGGTGGTTTTTTTTTTTTTTTTTTTTTTTCTTTTTTTTTTCTTTTTCTTTATTTTTTTTTTTCTCCCTTCTTTTTTTTTTTTTTTTTTTTTCCTTCTTTTTCTTCTTGTGTGCCTGAAACTGGGCTCTTTATACACGTAGCCGCAAGTTGAATCAACCACGAACCATGATGAACCCTGCTGAAAAAACGTGTATTTTACCCCCGGAATGCAAATTTTTACCGCGGGAACCCCTTACGAAACACGATTGGGCTACAGTAGTTTTGAGTAGCAATTGGCAGGTTTGTTGCAAAATACCGGCAACCTTGAATCACATGCACTACAAACACAAGTTCCGGGTGAGTGAGAACAGGCAAGGCTATTTGATTCAATTAAGAATAAGATGAAGTATATTTGTCTCTTTAATAAAGAGGTGCCAATGTATTGTTCGATGGACTTGCTATGTTAGCTAATATGCCCCCGCGATAGCGTCACATGATCCTTCAGAAATAATTCTGATATATAGCGACAACTATGGTCGATCACACTGAACCTTGCACGCTTAGTTCAGGAATCATCCTGTAGCATATGCCCACTTAGTTTCAGAGTTTTGAGTTTTAATTTAGGATGATAAGGTATGGTCATATTGGCACTCCCTTGACATGACACCATTATAGCTCACCAAAGGGAAAATAAAAAAAATAAAAAAAAATTTTATATGCTGTTTTGCTGCTTATACACATTTCTGTTTTGCTGTTTATTAATGCCAAGATTATTTATGACTAGAAATTAAAAAAAAAACATTTATTTAAAATAGAAATATTTTGTAAAATGTTTTACAATTCTTACTAAACTAATACTTTTAAATGATGATGTAATTAGTTAGATTTTGTATTCATATTTCTTGTGACGTTTCTCAATAATAAAATGCTTCTCAAGGTCACTTACTGTATCCCATCGCCTTTGAATGAAGTACTGAAACGATTCTGTCAGTTTGCTGGGCTGGAGAGACACACATTTCATTTACACACGCACAGGTTGTCCTCTGAATAAATACATTTTATTTATAAATATTCAATTGATGCTGACTTACCTGAGTCAGCTGTGGCATCCCGCCAGCATCAGCCATCGAATAAAAAACAAACCCACAGGGCGTTACAGTACAAATACCACTTGATTTTGGCCTTATTTTGCGTCTTCTTTTCATTGTATGCTTGCATAAATCAATAAAAGTACAAATTCCAGGAACATAAAAAGACAGGTGAAGGGCAAAACCTTGAGGAATGAATCGTAGTTGGATATCTAGTTTGCTGTTGCACTCCACCTAGTGGGACACAGAAACAGGATGTGCAGTCAGAAATAACCCTGTGGGTTTCTGTGGATAAATGATTTTGTTGTTGCTGTTGTTAGTTTGATTTTTTGACTGACTGACTGACTGATATAAAGACTCACAGCTGCTTCCTATACGGAGGCCTGATCACCACCACCAACACACAAGGACATCTGAAAAAACACAGACACGTGTGGAGAAGGAACAAAAGAGAAACATATATGAAGAGTATGAGAATGGCTTTATTTTTATCATTCGGTACTTAGGAACGTGTTTATTGTCCTCTCGATGTCAGATCTCTACGACTGTAAGACAAAAAGAAAAAACATAAAAGTTTTGATTATTCAAAGCATCTTCTTTCATGTTGGTATCTATCATGCATGTTGCAATCGCACCTAACTGCATCAAAACTGATAATAAAACATCGCATGAATCACGGTTTTGTTTGTGTGTGTGTGTGATTTTACCCCTGGTAGCTCTTCCAGAAGAGTTCGATGTTGATGAGGGTGGCGCGCTTTAGCGATTCTCTCTTTGGGAAGTCTGAATGAGCTCTGTGTTTGCCGACATCTCTTCCTGAAAACAACACAAATACACACACAAAAAATCACCAGTATCTCATCCTCTTTAACACACCGTCATCTTTATAATGGATTGGAATTATAGAAAATTATTACATACAGGTGGCATATCTCAAATAAATTAGGAATGTCGTGGAAAAGTTCATTTATGTTTCAGTAATTACAACTCAAATTGTGAAACGTTGTGTATTTTTTAAAAAAAAAAAACAAAAAAAAAAAAAAATTCAATTCAACGCACACAGACTGAAGTAGTTTAAGTCTTTGGTTGTTTTAATTGTGATGATTTTGGTTACAGTTAACAAAAACCCACCAATTCACTATCTCAACACAATTAGGAATACTTCATAAGACCCAAAAAAAAAATTAGTGAAATGTTGGCTCTTCTGGAATGTATTGTGCATTTACTGTACATGTTACTCATTATACTTGGTAGGGGCTCCTTTTGCTTAATCACTGCCTCAATTCGGCGTGGCATGGAGGGCGTGATCAGTTTTTGTGGCACTGCTGAGGGGGGTATGGAAGCCCAGGTTTCTTTGACAGTGACCTTCCAGCTCTATGCACACTGTTTGGTCTTTGTTTTCATTTTCCTCTTAGCAATACTCCATTAGATTCTCTTCTGGGGTTCAGGTCTGGTGAGGTTTGCTGGCCAGTCAAGCACACCAAATCACCATGGTCATTGAACCAACTTTTGGTGTGTTTGGCAGTGTGGCAGGTGACCAAATCATGCCTGGAAGATGAACTCAGCATCTTCAAAAGCTGACGTCAGCAGAAAAAAACAAACAAAAAAAACAGAAGCATGAGTGCTCCAAAATTTCTTGGTAACGGGTGCCAGTGACTTTGGTTTTCAACAAAATCAATGGACCAACACCACAGCAGTGACATTGCACCCCAAATCGATCAACAGACTGTGGGAACTTAAACACTGGACTTCAAGCAATCTTGGGGATATGAGATTCCTCCACACCTTCCTCGCAGCACTCTAGGACCTTGGTTTCCAAATGAAAATACAAAAACTTGCTCTGCATTCTGAAAAGAGGGACTTTTAGACCACTGGGACAACAGTCCAGTTCTTCTTCTCCTTAGCCAATGCTAAGACGCGCAGCTGACGAGTGTCTTTGGTTCAGGCCAACATTCCTTGAACACATCGGTGTGTGGTGGCTCTTGATGCCTTGACCCCAGCCTCAGTCCATTCCGTGGGAAGTCTCACTCAAATTCTTAATCGATACATTTCCCCCCCCGCCGTGACAATCTCTAAGGCTGTGGTTCTCTCGGTTGGTTGTGCATCTTTTTCTTTCCACACTTTTCACTTCCAACTCAACTTTCTGGTAACATGCTGGGATACAGCACTCTGTGAAACAGCCAGCTTCTTTGGCAATGAATGTTTGTTGTCTTACCCTCCTTGTGAAGCGGTGGGTCAATGATTGTCTTCTGGACAAACTGTCAGATCAGCAGTCTGCCCCATGATTGTGTACCTAGTGAACAAAACTGAGAGGGACCATTCTTGAAGGCTCAGGAAACCTTTGCAGGGTGTTTGAGTTGATGAGCTGATTGGCATGTCACCATATTCTAATTTGTTGAGAATAGTGAATTGGTGGGTTTTTGTTAAATGTGAGCCAAAATCATCACAATTAAAAAGAAACCCAAACAGACTTATACTTACTTCAGTCTGTGTGCGTTGAATTTATTTAATGGCCACAAGTTCTCACAATTTTAGTTGAAATTATTGAAATAAATGAAACTTTCCACCAACATTCCTAATTTAGTGAGATGCACCCGTAGTCCTCTGGAATACTTGATGTCTGATTGGTCCATGTACATAATTCTGTAGTCAAAAGTATTTCAGTTATAATGATCAGATGAAAGTGTAGAAAATTGACAATTTTCCCTCACAGTTGTTCTGGGTTTTTGGGCATAGGGTAATTAAAAACTTTAAAAAACTAATAGATATCACGCATACTTGTCCAATTAAATAAGTCCACAAAATTATTAAGGCAATTATTTTGGGTAACACTTTGTGTTAAGGTGTCCTTGTTACACATGTTACATGTATTTACTATTATAAAAACAATTATTAAGCAATAATTTACAGGCAAGTAACCCTAAACCACACACCCTAATCAAATCTGGATTCATCTATAGTAAGTATTCAGTACTTAAATGTATAATTACAATGTAACAAAGAGTTTTTTTGGAATGTTATGTTTAAATATGCCACTACTTTGCAAAAATTTCCAGATTATAAAATCTGAAAAATTGCGATGAAGTCAAGTTCAACTTCTTGTTTTTTTCAGTTTGATAGTTAAAGATTTTACAGAAGGGATTTTGGGTTTTTCTTATTTATCACTATATTGATAAAAACTGTAAAATTTTGCTGTATCTAAGTGATAATTAGAGTTAGAGCTAGAAAACTCATTTTGAGGAAAACAGCCTTAAACAAATGTATTGTAATTGAATGGTATATACAGAAACCCCTCTATAAAAACCTTCAGAATATAGAGAGAATAAAACCAAGTCCAATTTTGGGTGTTGTATGGAGTGATACCCAAGTTGGAGGGAACAACTCATTTTGAAAATAAAAACACACAAACAAAAAAAGCTTTGTAAGATTGGATTGTAAACTCCAATCTACAGAAGCCAAATAATATAAGCTTAATAAAAGAAAATTCTTAAAATGTGTATTTATGGTGTTTTGTTGTCAAACTCGTCTGAAAGAATACCATATTATGGAAACAAAGCCCAAAAATCAATCAATTTCTGACCATAAGAAAAATTAAAAAAACAATGATTTTGGCCTGATGGAGTGTAATTGCCTATGCAGCTGTATTATACGTACCTGATAATATACAGATCAGCCGTGGCATTATCCAGAAAAAATAAGCTACCATAAACCGTGATCAGAAGGCCTCCCATTACATACCATTACCTCTCTAACAAAGGACAAACACACTCGGTCTAATCTAATGTCCATAGAAGCAGAAAACAACAACCTGACTGGAAGAGGTGGGACTCCGGCTTTTGGTCTGAGAGGGGAAGACGTCAGATTGGAGAGCTGCAGAAGAAACACAAGCTTTTCGAGTTCACTTTCGGTGTACGTACTGACTGTTATTAAATAATCAGACAGTGACTTCATGCTACAGCTGACAGACCTTCTGTGCTGCCCAGTCCATCCAGCCTCGTTTGCGTTTGTTCGTCGACGTTGATCAGAACGAGCCCTTCCGGACCTCAGGGTTAGGTCAACTGTGGCGCGATAGAGTGAACGAGAGGATGTGAAGCAGCGCTCAGGGAATATAAAGACACTTTTTCGGCTCAGTGGTTCAAACCTGGTGAACATCTACAAAATCCTGAAGGCAATTAGAGGCATTTGTGCTGTTTCAAACACTGCAAAATGAGCTGCCTTTCTTTTTAGTCAACAATCTAAGGGAGCATTGCAGGGTTTCCTTTGTAAATAAAGGCAACATTAAAATGCATGGTTGATGAGCATTGTGGAGCATCTCCATCAAAGATGGCTGATTGGAGTTTATTTTGAGGCGTTTCTCATTTTTACTGTACTGTATATTTAAACACTAAGCCTCGGTGGTGTGTGGTTGTGTGTTTTTTAAGCCATCGAGAGGACGTATTGAGTCATGGGTGTCTACGTGTGTTATATATGTTGTCATTTAAACAATGATGCCCGCAGAGATTTAAAAAAAGCTATGCTTGTAATGGTTTAGTGGTCCAAGAGACAGAAAACTAAAACATAACTAAAATTCAAAAACTAAAACCCAAAAAGATAATAAAGAAAGAAAGGGGCCACAGCATCGAATAAGGGTCAAACTGAACTCCAAAATAACATAAAAGTAGTGAAACTATTTGTGATGATAAAGCAATAAAAAGGGAAAAATTATAATAAACTAAATGGAGAAGCAACAAAAATAGTTCAGAAGTTGGGCACCTAAATTAAAACTACTGATGTAAAATATTTAGAAAAAAAGTACAAATAGAAACCATTAAAACAGTTAAACAATAATAATGCATGTGGACGTTCAGGTGTGTAACTCACAGTGAACTTGGACAGTATGTAAGCGCCAGCTCCAACTCCTACACCGATAATTGTGCCGGAAACTAAACGAGAGGAAAGTAATCCGCACTGCATCACATGTGACATAACAACTTTAGTCCCAGCTATTTTGGGTACAAGTATATTGAAGTGTCACTAATGAAAAATTGAAACATCCTAATAACTTGGTTAACTCACGTCAAAAATACTGCAGGACGCTGGAAGCATATCAGAGGATCTGATCCATAGTTGGCATACTGGTATCTGTTAGAGGAAAAACTCAGACACTTTTAGGACTCTGTCATGAGACACAGCGGCCTGTGGACATGTTGAAAGCAGTAAAAATAGTTTCTGAGTCACAATCTGCATCAAGCACGAAAGACAATAAACCATAAACACCTTCTGAAGACACTTTGACAGGTGTCAAACGCCCTTTAATGCATTTACGTTTGGTCACATTAATTTTTAACACACACACTAGAGACTTCAGCAATCGCACTAGCCACATAATATAACATTGTGCTTCAAAAGTTTGCATGCGATCACACCGATGGGATTATCAATCAGCTGCCTCAATCTCAAATCTGCATTCACGCTTTGGCTGGGCAATGTCATTTATTAAAACTTTTTCAGTGTTTTTCAACCATATAATGTTTATGCTTTCTCTCACTGTCACAAATAAAAGTGAAAAATGAAAAGTAAAAGTGGTTTGATTTGGCAGCCACCATGAATTTCATATCTGCTCATGCTGCATCTATCTTCTTTGTACATGGTTTTTTGCACGAGTGCACAATTAAACCAATCACAGAGCTCATGAATGCAGTGTCCAATCAGAAGCGTTCATATTAGTCATTGCTGAAACGCTGTGAAGGTTTGTTCAGTGGAAAGTGTAAAGAACGCATGGCACGTACCCGGCAGGATAATATAAATCGGCCGCGCCGTACTCTTGTCCCGGATGTCATCCACATGGGGGAACCACAGGTAAAGTTCTTCAGATCTTCCTGATCTCCTCAAACTTAAACACAGGGTGGACAATACACGCAGGCGCTCACGTTGGAGCGAAGCAGAATAACTCATACACGCATAGTCCCACAGAGAGAGGCAGACCCACAGATGCCACCCGAATGGCTGTCAGACTTAATTTTTTACTAATTTAAGGATTATGACACCATCGAAATGAACGCACAACTTAATCGAATCGGTCTGCAACAGGTTGCACGTTATTCCCTACTTTATTAAACCAAGATCTGTTTCGTTGGACATTTCTCGGTGTATGAAGCCTTGCAGCACATGTCTGCAGGTTCAGTTCCCTGGCGAACGATGATATACGGTCAAACTCGCTTCTGATGAGTGGCATATAAAAAGAAACTTCTAGCAAATACAACAGTTTAGACTGTCTTGTGTGTTATTTTCATACTCGTGCACTTTGTCTCTGTTGAACTGAACATTTTTGCTGAACACACTCATCAAGTGTTAACAATGGAGTACGTGTGAAGAGCTCATGTCCTTTGGTAGGATGAGCAGAGCTGCCTTTAACCCATCGATATTATTATTAGACCAGCAACATTCAGACTGAAAGGAAATGTTTTCGTGGGGCCTTTCCAAGAGACAAAGTGTATTTTCACACCTGCCTCTTTTCACATCAATAAATATCAGTCCAGTGAGCCTTCGACACTTTCAGATCTCTTCAAGACTTTCATCTACACGCAGCTCAAGAACAACAATAAAGGTAAATCTGCATTCAGTACAAATGACTAAAGCGCTGAAAAAAAAAAAAAAGCTATATAGGCTATAGTTGTTTTGTTAATGTGTACTGTAATAAAGTGATGTTCGATTCTTGAACAAATGTCATTCTTTTGAGCGGCCCTATGAAGTAACTGGTCGAAGCTCATTCACAGATCGAACTGAATCGAACCTTTAGTTCCGAAGTTGAAAAAGAACCAACAAAAAAGGTTTTTTCAAACCAGCTATGAAATTAAACACCAAGGATTCTGGCACGGCATTTGGTTGACATAATGCACATGCGTGTTATTAACCAAGGACTTGATGCACAATGCAAGCTTATTTAATAATAAAACAAAAGCGCACTGGGAAATAACCATATTGTTTTTTATTAAATAGGCCTACATTTTTTTGTATTGTGCATGTAAGATTATTTTTAAGTTGTTAAGCTAAATCAATAAAGTTTACAAAACATAGTTTAATTTTTTCTATATACTTTAGACATGTTTAACACAATCCGTGCATCAATGTCTGTAACAAGTGCTGTACGATGTGAAAGTTTTAAAAGAAAAGCGCATCCAAGATGTACTATATGGGCTTTGTCACTTAGCGATCCGACTAACGAAGGATCAGCTTAATTAAACTGTGAACATCTTTAACTTAAATAAAAGATGTAATAATCAGCAATATGCATTTCAAACAAATAACTTTATTTGAATATTTCATTGATATAATGATACTTTAAGAGAGAAAGGGCTAAATGCTTAAGTGATATCATCCTGATACCACTTGCAGCGTACATCTGAGACGCTCTATTTGACGTCTGCATTACATCTGCAAGACATATTTTTTAGGGTGTTTGCTCATCTGCAATACCTCTATAGGACATCTCTTATCAGATGTCAAATAGACATTTAGAAGATGTCTATAAGATGATTGTGATTTAGAATGAATCTAAAACTGACATCTTAAAGACGTCTCTCAGATGTTTGTACACAGCAGATGCTTTCCAGATGAAGTGATCTTTAACAGACATCTTGCAGACTTACCTGTGCAATCTTGCGTGAACCGACAAGTCTTTTTTTCTTCTATTTTTTTTCTTTGCAATGTTGTAATGTTGTCCATGTTTTTTTTTTTTAATTGGTAATTATGTGTTTTTTTTTTGTTTTTTTTTTATGGGAAGCCTGTTTCACGCCACTGAATAAAAAAATAAAACAAGGTAATTGTTACATTTTATCTCAATGATACTGGCTTGTGAGGTTATAGAGGTCAAATTGCAATATATGAACTTCATAATTATGAGAAAAAAAAAAAGTCCAAATTAATGAGATAAAAAAGCCGGCATTACCTTGTTTTATATTTTATTGAGTGGCGAGGCTGCGGCTTCCATATTTTTTAGGTTTAACATGGCAAGTTGAATACTTATTTCTTTGATCATGTAAAAAATACCAAGTGTTTAAAATCTAGGTAATGTGATTCTTTTACCGTGGGCAAGTACCAAAATAAACAAAAAACAAAAAACAATTAGAGGCAAACAATTCAGAGAAAAGACACCAGATGCAAAAAACCTCCAAATCCTGTCTGAGATTTTTCTTTTACATGAATATTTTTATCATGCTCCTATGAAAATAACTTTGGCCGACTGGTTAATTAGGCTTTCAAATGACCTAAACAGTCAATAATTAATAACTGTGACAATGTTGATGACTTGATTGAGTAACTTCCCCAACACGTCTCATTTTTGACGTTTGCTCTCTTACTAAATGTCTAACTAAATGTTATTTCCCTTATTGTCAGGATGAGATCAGAGGCTCTTCTCACCGCTCTTCTTCATTCTGGCTCTGAGTGTCAGGAGTGGATCGAAGCTTGAAACGACCGATATGCTGAGTTCAAGAAAAAACATATTCTCCCAGCTGATTTCCAAACAGATAATGAAACTGCTTGGTGCAGAAACACCTAGAAAGGACAATGATCTCTGTGAAATTGCCAGAACTCCAGTACAATCCTTTATTAAAAGACAGTGAAGAAAATATATAAAGCGAATCACTATGCAATGACTTGGGAACTGAAACAAAAGATGGCTATAACAAAAGCACAAATTACTTCCAAGTGTACAATATTAAAAAAACAGGACATCACAGATGTTAGAATGGGCATGTAACGCTAGCTGTACTACAGCCGAATATCATGTAATTGTTGAATGTGACACAGAACAAACTACCCGTGCACTATCATGCACACCACATTAGAAAAGAACAAAAGCCACGCCCTTGCTATTATACAGCATGATTTGAAGCTAAATCACAGAATTCTAGTGAATAAATGAATAAGGCTTAAAATGCTGTTAATTAAAAATGTTGCTATGCCAAATGCATGTTTAAATGATATAATTCTAGAAACATCTCAAGCTTTATTTGCAGTGCACAGTATTATAAAATGAGCTGATCAAATGTATAGCTCGAAAGCAATGTCGCTTTGAATAAAATCTGCCAAATGCATAAATTTATCTGTTCTTTTGTGGAATCATAATGAAATCCATTCCCTGATCATCTTTTACAAAACGTACGAACATAGTTGTATACAAAGTTCAAGCTTTGGATGCTTAATCCACACTTGAAAATCATTGCATTACAGCAAGCGTCTCAAAAGCTGCAGAATCGTTTCTCTTTTCTTCATCATCATGCATCTGATAAGTTTGATTATAATTTTATTATAGTACCCGTTATAGTACGGTATTTTCCTGAGATCCTTTGCATCAAGGCTTTAGTTTGAGTTAGACTATGCAGTAAATGCTGGCGTCAAACACACACAAGCGGCTCGCGATGGGAAGAAACCTTGTCAAAACAACTTCACACACTTTTATTCTTTCACAGCACAACATGCAGAAGAGGAAGAGACTCATCTAAACAGTCGTTCTAATGAGACGGGTAAACACACACCATTTTGTGACTTTTGTTTTATGTTATGCTTGTATTAATAATGCTCAGATATCTGTTTTATGATGTATGCTGTGAATATGAAAGGTTATAAAGTTGTAATTATTGCACAAAATCTGTAAAATATGTTTAGCAGTGAAACACTGGTGATGTGTAAGCACTAATGAACTATTAAACTAACAACTTCTCTGAACCAGATAGACCAGAATCAAAATTGTCTACCACTTTGAATTTTGTTGAAAATGTCTTTTTTTTAAACTCGCCATACGGCTTTAGTATGATTGTGCTACAAATTTAGCATAGATCATCTTCTTCTGAACGTGCTGGTAAAAAAAAAAAAAAAATAATAATAAAATCATCATGCTAACGTTAAAAACATGATATTTGCTATTTATCAAAAGCCCTGAGAATATAACATTTACATTTTGTTTTTTGTAAAAGTGCCACATACTAATGAAATGTTATAAAGCTATGAATATTGGTGAATCTCCTCAAAGTCTTTGAAACAGATACAGCCCAATAAAACAATCTACGTATGTGAATGATATTGGTGTGTTTTGCCACATAATTACTGCTTTTTATAGCTTTATTATATGGTAGAAATTGTTCATTAGCTTGTGTTTGTTTATTTTTGCTCTTTTTTAACTAAATGTCAGTCACTTTCCTGTTTCCCAGGATGAGAGAGTGGCAGTTTGCTCTGCTCTCTTTCACCTCAGTGACGGACTGAATAATGTCAGTCTCAGCAATGATCAACTGGAAATGTTTTCAGACATTTTTTTTAACTTGCCACATCCCTGCCAGAGATCTCGGAATAACAACGCATATAATCAGTTTAAACGCAGACACATTCTCTCGCGTCAGTTCAACACCAGACAGACAAGCGCTTGGGCAGATTATCTCACGGGAACGCATCTTTGCGGCAGAACTACTTTACAGTCCTTCCTCCATAAAAACGACAACGAGAGCATTATAAGAATCTGCAACGGACGAGGCGTCAGAGACACAGGAAACATGTGCATCAGTAGGAGAACATTCACGGTGTACATTGTTGAAAGCTTTATGAGAAACGGACTCTGTGAAGTTAATAGACTTCATAACGCTGAATATTACGTGGTTGTTTCTTGTGAGGTCATTGCAAACCAATGTTTGCTTGTTCACTATGTGAGACAAAGTAACAGGCGTCCATCCCGAAGCGGTCAGATCTGCAGGCCGCAGTCAGAGTTTTCTAAAGCACCGAGTAGAACTCTTTAACCATTAATTATATTGTTGCTATGCCACATGCATGTTTAAACTGGATATGATTCCAGAGGTTTCTCAATAAAAGCTTTCTTTGCAGAGAACATTTTGGTTTTATGGTCAAATGTGTAGCTTGAATGCATTGTAAGTTGTTTTAAATAAAAGCATATTTCAGTCCTTTTGATTGTCTTTGATTGGAGACACCTCAGCTGAATAAGGTAAAAAAAAAATGAATTAGTATAACAATACTTCCTCTGTTGACTGATTACATTAAGAATTCAAAATGAGAAAGAGCTTTATTGCCAAGTATGCTTGTATGCGCATACATGTAATTTGTTTTAGTGACATAAGCTTCCAGTACACAGAGACAACACACAGAACACAACTGTTTATACAATTTATTTTACAAAAATAAATTGTATAAAAGGTTGTGCTATAGATGATAATGGAATAGAATAGAGTGAGATGCAGAGATGTACTTGGATGGAGGGATAACAAATAAATATAAGAATATTGCACATTTGTATTGCACAAGTGGTGAACATTTAACTGTTCATGAGGTAGATTGCCTGGGGAAAAGCTGTTCTTGTGCCTGACTGTCCTGTATTTGCGGCTCTGAGGTACTTAGCCAATTGATCAAAGAAAGTGAAAGTAAAGACATTTATAATGTTACAAAGTTTTTTCTCTTCTTCAAGGAAATGTTTTTTTTATCAAAATAATAACAACAAAACAATTATATAATGAATATATATATATATATATATATATATATATGGCAACCTTGAACTGTTCCAGCGTTGATAATAATCAGAAATGTTTCTTGAACGGTAAAATCATCATATTAGAATGATTTCTGAAGATCATGTGACCCTGAAGACTGGGAGTAATGATGCTGAAAATACAGCTGTACATCCACAGGAATAAATTACATTTTAACAGGATTTTTAAATTGTAATAATTTTCAATTTTTTATCAAATAAATGCAGCCTTGGTCAGCAGAAAGAGACTTCTTTCAAAAAACCTTTAAAACTGTCTGAACAGTGGGTGTTTATTGCACTGCAGCAAATGCTGATGTCAATGCTGTGGAAACAGTTTCACACGTTTTTCCTTTTTTTTCTTTTGACAGCACAAGAGTGTGGAAGCATCTCTGAGAGGAAAGATGCTGCTTCAAGGATTGCAGTGTAATTCTCAAAAACTTAAGGTAAAATTAACATTATTTTGTGACTTTGTTGCATACTGTATAATGAATTTTTTTAGTAATACTTTTTGTTCAAATTCATCAAACTTTTAATCTGATATTTTATGAACATGTATCAGATCCTTATATATAGGCTTTTTAGGTTAAAAACCTAAAATCTGAAACATAAAAACTTAAAAGTTATTAAAATATTTTTGTTATATAACATAAAACTTGTTTTTGCCTTAAACTTACAGAAGCAAATGGGAGATAGCGCCACCTGCTTGCTATAGTGAATACATATTCAATTCATACTGTAAAAATCAAAGGAGCAATACGTAATG
>NC_056578.1:147212-147834 GCF_018340385.1 Cyprinus carpio | reverse complement strand
GAGATCAGTGATACTGGTGAAGACAACATTGATTTTATTTTTGCACAACTACCTTTTTGAGGCTTACAGACACTGTTTAAGTAGTTCATAAGTTGGTGTTAATTTCTGCTATCTGTGAAGCTCAAATGGTCTGTCGATGAGATCACTGCATTTCGTCACTCTGGTGTTCAGCGACAAATTGATTGATGCCACTGCCAGCGACGCTCAGCCTGAGATCTTTTCTAACTGGCCAGCTCCCTGTCAGAGAACTTCAGATCTAAACGCATTTGGTGTTTTCATGAAGAAATACGTTCTCCAACATCATTGGTGAACCACTCTTTGGTGTAAATACACACGACTCTTTCCTACATGAAGATGACACCAATGCCATCTTACAGATCTGCAGAGGAGAAGGCCTCAGAGACACGCAGAACATGTGCATCAGCATGAGGAAGTTCAGAGCGTACTGTGTTTTTACGCGTTGAGTTGCATATCGCACCGCGTAAACATAAAACCATGTCTGCATTTGTGATCAGAGAAACGACAAACAAAAAGCACTACTCTACACTGCTCAAAACTAGCATTTGAATCATCAGTGGCAAATTCTTTAAATATGAAAACGTACAGAGCCAGACTGTCCTTG